>NC_140996.1:234394176-234607341 GCF_052327205.1 Somniosus microcephalus
TCCCCCCCCTCTCTCTCTCTCTCTCCCTCCTTCCCCCCTCCTCTCTCTTTCCTCCCCCCCTCTCTCTCTCTCCTTCCCCCCCTCTCTCTCTCTCCTGCCCCCTCCCCCCTCTCTCTCTCCTCCCTCTCTCCTCCCCCCCCCTCACTCTCTCCTCCTTCCTCCCCCCTCACTCCTCTCCTTCCCCCCCTCTCTCTCTCTCCTTCCCCCCCCCTCTCTCCTCTCCTTCCCCCCCCACACTCTCTCCTCCCCTCCCTCACACTCTCCATCCCCCCCCACTCTCTCTCTCCTCCTTCCCCCCCTCTCTCTCTCTCTCCTTCCCCCCCCTCTCATCTCCTCCTTCCCCCCCCTCTCTCTCCCTCCTTCCCCCCCCTCTCTCCTCCCCCTCCTTCCCCCCCCTCATCTCTCACCTCACCCTTCCCCCCCCACTCTCTCTCCCTCCTCCCCCCCCTCTCTTCTCCCTCCTTCCCCCCCCTCTCTCTCCCTCCTTCCCCCCCCTCTCTCTCCCTCCTTCCCCCCCCTCTCTCTCCCTCCTTCCCCCCCTCTCTCTCCCACCTTCCCCCCCCTCTCTCTCCCTCCTTCCCCCCCTCTACTCTCTCCCTTCCTTCCCCCCCCTCTCTCTCCCTCTTCCCCCCCCTCTCTCTCCTCCTTCCCCCCCCCTCACACTCTCCCCTCCTTCCCCCCCCTCTCTCACCCTCCTTCCCCCCCTCTCTCTCCCTCCTTCCCCCCCCTCTCTCTCCTCCTCCCCCCCTCTCTCTCCCACCTTCCCCCCCTCACTCTCCCTCCTTCCCCCCCTCTCTCTCCTCCTTCCCCCCCTCACTCCCCTCCTTCCCCACCTCCCTCTCTCTCCCTCCATCCCCCCCCTCTCTCACCCACAACCCCCCCCTCTCTCCCTCCTTCCCCCCCTCTCTCTCCCTCCTCCCCCCCCTCTCTCTCCCTCTTCCCCACCCTCTCTTCCACCTTCCCCCCCCTCTCTCTCCCTCCTTCCCCCCCTCTCTCTCCTCCTTCCCCCCCCTCTCTCTCCCTCCTTCCCCCCCCTCTCTCTCCCTCCTTCCCCCCCCTCTCTCTCCCTCCTTCCCCCCCCTCTCACCCTCCTTCCCCCCCCTCTCTCTCCTCCTTCCCCCCCCTCTCTCACCTCCTTCCCCCCCTCTCTCTCCCTCCTTCCCCCCCTCTCTCTCCCTCCTCCCCCCCTCTCTCTCCCTCTTCCCCCCCCTCTCTCTCCCTCCTTCCCCCCCCTCTCTCTCCCTCCTTCCCCCCCCTCTCTCTCCCTCCTTCCCCCCCCTCTCTCTCCTCCTTCCCCCCCCTCTCTCTCCCTCCTTCCCCCCCCTCTCTCTCCCTCCTTCCCCCCCCTCTCTCTCCCTCCTTCCCCCCCCTCTCTCTCCCTCCTTCCCCCCCCTCTCTCCCTCCTTCCCCCCCCTCTCTCTCCCTCCTTCCCCCCCCTCTCTCTCCTCCTTCCCCCCCTCTCTCTCCCTCCTTCCCCCCTCTCTCTCCCTCCTTCCCCCCTCTCTCTCTCTCCCTCCTTCCCCCCCTCTCTCTCTCCTTCCCCCCCTCTCTCTCTCTCCTTCCCCCCTCTCTCTCTCTCCTTCCCCCCTCTCTCTCTCTCTCCTTCCCCCCCTCTCTCTCTCTCTCCCTCCCTCCTTCCCCCCCTCTCTCTCTCTCTCCCTCCCTCCTTCCCCCCCTCTCTCTCTCTCTCTCCCTCCCTCCTTCCCCCCTCTCTCTCTCTCTCCTTCCCCCCTCTCTCTCTCTCTCTCCTTCCCCCCTCTCTCTCCTTCCCCCCCTCTCTCTCTCTCTCCTTCCCCCCTCTCTCTCCTTCCCCCCCTCTCTCTCCTTCCCCCTCTCTCTCTCTCTCTCCTTCCCCTTCTCTCTCTCTCTCTCTCTCTCTCTCTCCTTCCCCCCTCTCTCTCTCTTTCCCCCCCCTCTCTCTCTCTCTTTCCCCCCCTCTCTCTCTCTCCTTCCCCCCTCTCTCTCTCTCTCCTTCCCCCCCTCTCTCTCTCTCTCTCCTTCCCCCCCTCTCTCTCTCTCTCCTTCCCCCCCTCTCTCTCTCTCTCTCCTTCCCCCCCTCTCTCTCTCTCTCTCCTTCCCCCCCTCTCTCTCTCTCTCTCTCTCCTTCCCCCCTCTCTCTCTCTCTCTCTCCTTCCCCCTCTCTCTCTCCTTCCCCCTCTCTCTCTCTCTCTCTCTCTCTCTCTCTCTCCCCTCTCTCTCTCCTTTCCCCCCCTCTCTCGCCCCTTCCCCCTCTTTCTCTCTCCTTCCCCTCTCTCTCTCTCTCTCTCTCTCCGTCCCCCCCTCCTCTCTCCTTCCCCCCCTCTCTCTCTCTCTCTCTCTCCGTCCCCCCCTTCTCTCTCCTTCCCCCCCTCTCCCCTCTCTCTCTCTCTCTCCCTCTCTCCTTCCCCCCCTCCCTCTCTCTCTCTCCTTCCCCCCCCTCCCCCTCTCTCTCTCCTTCCCCCCCTCCCTCTCTCTCTCTTCCTTCCCCCCCCCCCTCTCTCTCTCTCCTTCCCCCCTTCCCCCTTCTCTCTGTCTCTCTCTCTCTCTCCTAACCACACTTGGAGTTACTGTGAACGGCTCCAGTCTCTATTATTTATAATATAAAGCGAGTAGAGGTACTGGTGAAGGTGTAAAAAAGATTGACTAGAATGATAGCAGAACTGACAGGTTAGATACCTACAGAAGGAGGCCATTCGGCCCATCGTGTCTGCGCCGGCTGAAAAAGAGCTCTCCAGCCTAATCCCACTTTCCAGCTCTTGGTCCGTAGCCCTGTAGGTTACAGCACTTCAGGTGTATATCCAAGTACTTTTTAAATGTGATGAGGGTTCCTGCCTCTCCCACCCTTTCAGGCAGTGAGTTCCAGACCCCCAGCACCCTCTGGGTGAAAAAAGTTCTCAACTCTCCTCGAATCCTTAAACGTAGAAAAAAACTTAGAAACATAGAAAAATAGGAGTCGGCCCTTGGAGCCTGCTCCGCCATTCAATATGATCGTGGCTGATCCTCTACCTCAATACCAGATTCCCGCTCTCTCCCCATTACCCCTTGATGCCTTTTGTGTCTAGAAATCTATCGATCTCCTGTCAATTACTTTCAATCTATGCCCCCTGGTTATTGACCTCTCTGTTAAGGGAAGGGGTTTGATCAGGTAGACGTAGAGAAAATGTTTCCATTTTATGAGGGAGACCAGAACTAGAGGCCATCAATATAAGAGAGTTGCTGATAAATCCAATGGAGAATTCAGGAGAAACTTCTTTACCGAGAATGTGGAACTCGCTGCCACAGGGAGTGGTCGAGGCAAATAGCGTTCATGCATTTAAGGGGAAGCTGGATAAACACACGAGGGAGAAAGGGATAGAAGGATATGCTGATGGGGTGAGATGCAGAGGAGTGGGAGGAGGCTCGTGTGGAGCAGAAACACTGGCACAGACCGGTTGGGCCAAAGGCACATGGGATTGGGGGTAAGGTACTGACTTGGATAAAGAACTGGTTGGCAGACAGGAAGCGGCTCTTTTTCCGAGTGGCAGGCAGTGACTAGTGGGGTACCGCAGGGATCGGTCCTAGGACCCCAGCTATTCACAATATATATAAATATAAATGATCTAGACGAGGGAACTAGATGTAATATTTCCAAGTTTGCAGACGACACAAAGCTGGGTGGGCGTGTGTGCTGTGAGGAGGATGCCAAGAAACTCCAGTATGATTAGGACAGGTTGGGTGATTGGGCAGAAGCATGGCAGATGCAGTATAATGTGGATAAATGCAAGGTTATCCACTTTGGTGGCAAAAACAGGAAGACAGATTATTATCTCAACGGCAATAGATTGGGAGAAGGGGAAGTACAACGAGACCTGGGTGTCCTTGTGCACCAGTCGCTGAAGGTAAACATGCAGGTGCGGCAGGTGGTTAAGAAGGCAAATGTTATGTTGGCCTTCGTAGCGAGAGGATTAGAGTACAGGAGCAAGGATGTCTTGCTGCAGTTGTACAGGGCCTTGGTGAGACCACATCTTGAGTAATGTGTGCAGTTTTGGTCGCCTTATCTGATGAAGGATGTTCTTGCCATGGAGGGAGTTCAGCGAAGATTCACTAGACTGATACCTGGGATGGCAGGAATGACGTATGAGGAGCGATTGGGCTTATATTCGCTGGAGTTTAGAAGAATGAGAGGGGATCTCATTGAAACTTATAAAATTCTAACAGGACTAGACAGACTAGATGCAGGAAGGATGTTCCCGATGGTCGGGTGCCCAGAACCAGGGGTCACAGTCTAAGGATAAGGGGTAAGCCATTTAGAACAGAGATGAGGAGGAATTTCTTCACCCAGAGAGTGGTGAACCTGTGGAATTCTCTACCACAGAAGGCAGTAGAGGCCAATTCATTAAATATATTCAAGAAGGAGTTGGATATATTTCTTGAGGCTAAAGGGGTATGGGGAGAAGGCAGGGACAGGTAATGAGTTTGGATGATCAGCCATGATCTCATTGAATGGCGGAGCAGGCTCGAGGGGCCGAATGGCCTCCTGCTCCTATCTTCTATGTTTCTGTGCTGTAAATTCTGTGTACCCCCTCCCCAGGGATGGTTCCCCTTCTAACCCCCCTCCTTACTCTTCTTGACACAGCAGCAGCTCGCGTGTATATAGCCTGTAGAAAAACATTCCAAGGGGGTTTCATGGGCGTAATCAGAAATAACTAGACATCGAGCCAGAGCTGGGTGGCCGAAGGCTTGGTCAACGAGCTGGTTTCTGTGAGGAGTCGAGCCGGAGAAGCAGCGAAGGAAATTGCTGAGGCCGAGGTGGCTGAAGAGCTGCCAGTCGTGGGGCGAAGGGAGGGGTTTGTACAAAAGGCCAGAGTCAGAGGGACGGTGAGTTCGATGGCACTAGCCCTGGAGTGAACCCACAGCCCTCCGATTCACAAGATCGCTGCCAATACCGAGCCGAGTGAGCATTGCTGAAGTCCCATCGTTTGGCTGTGACATTCGCAGAAGAATTGATAGATTTTAAAATAGATCCAGGCTTATCGAGTTCACCTTCTCCCACCGTGCTAGTCGATGATTCTAATAATAATGGAGTTGTTCACTAATCACAGCGCTCAATCTCTATCAATGACCCAGACATAAGGCGAGGAAAACCCCAGTGGTGGAGAGCTTCGGGAACCCGAGGTCCAAAGTCACCTCTTCCTCCGAGCACACCCCGTCTGTTCTAGTGGAGGTTAAAGATGCTGTGGATTTCTTCAAAGAAAAGAAAAAAGTCCTCCCAGAGTCCTGTCCTGCAACCAGCAATAAATGAGCAGCTCATTCTTTTGCTGTGTGTGGGATCTTGCTTTGGCAGATTGGCTGTGGTGCTTGTCTACGTAGCAAGCCATTGCACCTCCAAGCAAGCCATTGTGTGTGAAGCACTTTGGCTGTTTCTGAGACCTGAGGTGGTGATTTCAATGCAGCTCTGCTCTCGTATACACAGTCCTGGTGTGCTTGGCTGGGATTTGTGTCTGTTGTACCTGCATGTTTGATGCTCTCTGAAGAATGCTGAAGTGAAGAGAGTTTGGTTAATTTGTCTCTGTACCTAGTTGCACTTTGCATTCATCGTGGTGACTCCTGGTTTAAACTGGGGGGCGGGGTGTCTGGGTGTGTGTGTGTGTGTCGGGGGGGGGGGGGGGTGTGTGTGTGTCTGGGGGGGGGGGGCGGTGTGCGTGTGCCTCTCTACACATCCACCTGCTTCTATCCTCTTGCAGCAGTTGTCACTGCAGTTACACCTGAGCAAGGGGAGTTACAGCAAGGAGAGACTGCAGTCGCTCACCTGCGTAACAGTGACTGCATTTTAAAATAATTCAGCGAGTGACGTGCTCTGGGATGTTTTCAGACACCTGATGAAGGGGCTCAGTTAATAAAAAATCTTCTATCTGCTGTTGGCTGTAGTTTTTAATGTCAGTGCGTTTTGACGTAGAGCGGAGCCTGCATCCCCGGTTATTAATTGCTCCCCTCCCTGGATAATAGAAATTGCTGCAGACTGAGCTCTCCCAAAGACACACAGACTTGCATTTCTGTAGCACCTTTCACATCCTCAGGACGTCCCAAAGTGCTTTACATCCAATTACGTGTAGTCCCTGTTGTAATGTCGGAAACGCGGCAGCCAATTTGCGCATAGCAAGCTCCCACAATCAGCCATGTGACAATGGCCTTTGTTTTGGGTTTTACCCCCCCCCCCTTTTTTTTTCTCTCTCCCACATGGCAGCTGTCTCCCATTCTGCCAGCGCATTTCACACCTAACCAGAGCCGTCTTTTGTCTCCACTGTCCTATCACCATCTCGTCTGGTTTTGAATACCTCTTAATGTCTCTTCACTTCTCTTGTTCTCTCCCAGCCCTGCCTTTCGATCTATTTCATTTCCTTTCCCGTTTTGAAAAAGGGTTTCGACCCGAAACGTCGACTCTAATTTCTCTCCACGGATGTTGCCTGGCCTGCTGAGTTTTTCCAGCATTTTCTGTTGTTATTTCGGATTTCCAGCATCCGCAGTATTTTGCTATCGTGAAGATCGAAGCCATTGTCTTCGGGGCCTGCCACTGACTCCATCCCCCTCCCTGGCCGCTGACTGGGGCTCCATCGGACTGGGGCTCCATCGGACTGGGGCTCCCCTTGGTGTCCCATTAGACCCCGAGCTGAGCTTCCAGCCCCATAGCCTCTCCATCACCAAGACTGCCACCCTTCCACCTCGAGAATCGCCCGTCTCTGCCCCTGCCTCAGCTCATCTGCTGCTGAAACCCTCATCCATGCCTTTGTTACTGCGAGACTCGACTATTCCAATGCTATCCGGGCCCAATTTCCCCGGGCCCACCCTCCATAAACTTCAGCTCATCCAAAACTCGGCTGCCCGTGTCCTAACTCGCACCCAGTCCCGTTCACCCCCCCCCCCCCCCTGTGCTCGCTGACCTACATTGGCTCCCGGTTAAGCAGCGCCTCGATTTCAAAATTCTCATCCTTGTGTTCAAATCCCTCCATGGCCTCACCCCTCCCTATCTCTGTAACCTCCTCCAGCCCCACAATCTCCCGAGATCTCTGCGCTCCTCCAGTTCTGTCCTCCTTGAGCATCCCTGATTTTAATCTCTCCACCATTGGTGGCCGTGCCTTCAGCTGCCTGGGCCCTAAGCTCTGGAATTCCCTCCCTAAACCTCTCCGCCTCTCTACCTCTCTGTAATTTCACCTCCTTTAAGCACCTTTTTTTTTTAATCTACCGATATCGCCAAGCTTTGTCACACCTTTGGCTCGATGTCCATTTATTTCTGGTTCTGATTCTCTGATGCGCCTTGGGTTGTTTTCCCAAGGTGTTTATATAATTGCAAGTTATGGTGTGGTGTAGGACTGAGTTACATCGTCAGGTCAGTGCCAAATGCCTGTTGAGGTTTGTTAACCAGCGTTTTTGGCTGCTTCTGGTGAGCAGGCGATGTCTAAAGCCATGGAAATGCCTGTCCGCCGTCCCCAGTCTGTACCTTGAGGAATACGGGAACATAGAATCATTGCAATGTATGGCACAGAAGGAGGCCGTTTGGCCCATCGTGTCTGTGCCGGCTGTCTTACTGATTAAGCAGGGTCTCTTCCATTGTGGAGGTGAGGGTGACCAAATAAGCAACAGAAAGGAGTGTTAAATTCTTCCGTGTAAACTGCTCCGGAGCTGGCGGATTTGTTATAAATTAAACTGTATTGATGCTTTTGGAAAAAACACCTGTTGGTTACCTAATTGATTTATGAGGATCAATATAGTCCGGACGATCAAGTTCCCACAAAGGTTTCGAAGAGACAAATCTTTGGTTGGCAAACCTGAAATATTTCATTCTCAATGCCTTTGTGCTCGTGTTTTATGTTCACAATTTGTTGGATGGTGAGGTGAGGGGTTGTGTTGAAGCGTGTCCAGCTCTCTCTCTCCTGGGTTAAAAATAATTTAAAAGCACCCCAATGTCAGTCCCTTTCGTTTTAATTCCTCCTGGGGATGTGGGTGTCGATGGCAAGGCCGGTGTTTATCGCCCATCCCCGAGTTACTCTGAGAAGGTGGCGGTGAGCCGCTGATAGTTTCACACAGCTTGCTGGGCCACTCAGAGTCAACCACGCTGGGTGTGGGACTGGGGAGAAAGCAGGGACCGGGTACAGAGTTTGGATGATCAGCCATGATCTCATTGAATGGCGGAGCAGGCTTGAGGGGCCGAATGGCCTACTCCTGCTCCTACTATGTTTCTATGGCGTCAAGCATAGGCCCAGACCAGGTAAGGACGGCAGGTTCCCTTCCCGAAACGGCATCAGTGAGCCAGTTGGGTTTTTCCAACAATCAGACAGCCTCATGGTCACTTTTACTGACACCAGCTCTTTAGAAACATAGAACAATAGGAGCAGGAGTCGGCCATTCGGCCCTTCGAGCCTGCTCCACCATTCAATATGATCATGGCTGATCCTCTATCTCAATACCATATTCCCGCGCTCTCCCCATACCCCTTGATGCCTTTTGTGTCTCGAAGTCTATCTATCTCCTTTTATTTCCAGATTTTTTTTCAATATCTCAAACAGTCATGATGGGATTTGAACTGGCGTTTTCTGGATTGCAAGTCCAGTATCGTAACCCCCGCTCTACGTATCTGCAGTCTGAGGGAATGAATGTAGGATTGTTTGTGTGAGATTTAGCTGGCTGGATTCTGTGTGCCTCTGGAACACATTGCACCTTAAATCTGAATACCCAGGGGGACAGGAAAGGGAGAGACTCCGAGTTTGGCGGCTTGTCTTGTGACACACTTCACTCTACTGCCCCTCATTCTGTGCGAAATAATCGTGACACTGTATTGTAATCCTGTGCATGTGTATTTTAAATTGTAAGTTGCGTGGTTTAATGCTGGGTGAGATGGACACAGAATTCCCCCCCCCCCCCCCCCCCCCGGGTGACCAATGGAGTCGCGTTACTGGGATTTCGGGGAAGTGTGATTGCGAGTGTGTGAAATCTTCACAAAGGAAACCCTTCCCGCAGTACCGTGTATTCTGTTGGTTACCCGCTGCCTCCTGTAACATTGGCTGCGGTCTGGCAACGTGAAGGTAAACTCGCCGGATTTTTCAGATGTTCCTCACTGCTGGTGAGCACTTTGGGATGTCCAATAATTTACCGCAGTTTCCTCCGGTTAAACCTCCGGGTGATTGGAGCCAGTGTCTTCGCTCTCGGTCACACACTCCGTTCCCTCGCTACTTATTCCATCCCCCTCCCCGGCCACTCTTTCAGGCTGAATCAGACTGTTAGCAGTCTCTCCACCCTATTCGAGCCTGAGTGGAGTTTCTGATTCCACACCCTCTCCATCACCACCACCGCCTGCTTCCACCCCCGTAACCTCTCCCGTCTTCGCGCATCTGCTGAAAACCCTCATCCGTGCTTTGCTGCTTCCAGACTTGATTATTCCAATTCTCTCCTGGCCATCCTCCCACCCTCTGCAAACTTCAGTTTATCCAAAACCCTGCTCTTTCCCAACCTGAACTGGTCCCGTCACCGCTGTCCTCGCTGCCCTACATTGGCTCCCGGTCCCCAAATGTCTCATAGAAATATAGAAGATAGGAGCAGGAGTCGGCCATTCGTCCCCTCGAGCCTGCTCCGCCATTCAGTGAGATCATGGCTGATCATCCAATATCAGTACCTGGTCCCTGCTTTCTCCCCATATCCCTTGATCCCTTTAGCCTTAAGAAATATATCCAACTCCTTCTTGAATATATTTAATGAATTGGCCTCAACTGCCTTCTGTGGTAGAGAATTCCACAGGTTCACCACTCTCTGGGTGAAGAAATTCCTCCTCATTTCTGTCTTAAATGGCTTACCCCTTATCCTTAGACTGTGACCCCTGGTTCTGGACTCCCCGACCATCGGGAACATCCTTCCTGCATCGAGTCTGTCTAGTCCTGTTAGAATTTTATAAGTTTCAATGCGATCCCCTCTCATTCTTCTAAACTCCAGCGAGTATAAGCCTAATCGACCCAATCTCTCCTCATACGTCATTCCTGCCATTCCAGGTATCAGTCTGGTGAATCTTCGCTGCACTCTCTCCATGGCAAGAACATCCTTCCTCAGATAAGGCGACCAAAACTGCACACAATACTCAAGATGTGGTCTCACCAAGGCCCTGTACAACTGCAGCAAGACATCCTTGTTCCAGTACTCGAACCCTCTCGCTACGAAGGCCAACATACCATTTGCCTTCTTAACCGCCTGCTGCACCTCAAATGTCAAATTCTCGTCCTCGTGGTTAAACTCCCTTCGTGACCTCGCCGCTCCCTATCTCTGAAACCTCCAGACTGGCAACCCCCCCCCCCAAAACACCCTGTTCCTCTGACTCTGGCCTTTTGTGCACCCCCCCCCCCCCCCCCCCCCCCCAATTGGCGGTCGTGTCTTCAGCCGCACCGGCCCCGTGCCCTGGAATCCTCTCCCTAAACCCCTCCACCTACTTCTCCAATCCCACCTCTGACTCCGCTCCTAATATCTCCTCCTCTGGCTCTGTCCATTTTTGTCTGACTACACCCCCCGTGAAGCACCTTGGCGCATGTTTCTGTGTTAAAGGCGCCGAGTTATTATGGCAATGTTGTGAGCTTAAGTCTATTGGTACCAGTAAACTATATTTAAAAAAATCCTACTGCAACCAATTCTCTTTAATGGATTACAATGCTTCATTTGTCCCTTTTTTTAAACAGCTTCCAATCTCCCCCCAGGGCCAGACCTGCACCTACCCACACCTGGCCCTGTTGTTAATGGTCCCTTTCAGACACTGCCCAAGTTTGGAAAGATCTAATTATCCGGCTAGGTGTTTTTCACGGGTCAGACGGAGACGGAATGAATGTTTCACACTCCTCTTACACTGAAGTCCCAGTGAGCATGCTGCGTTGGGAGATTTTGATCACACCGGCTGTGGTTCCAGGGGACGGACTGATTGATTAAACCCCCCCTGGATCTGTTTTTTCTCCACAGTCACCAGTAAACCGGCAAGATGTTCAATAAGTCGCAGTTTGGCACGCCCACCTTCGGCAACACGAGCGGATTCACCACGTCTGCGTTTGGGCAAAGTAAGTTGGCTTTTACTTCACTTTGTTGTTTGCAGGTGGCCGGTCCCCGAGGGCCCGGCTCTCGCCCGGCCGGTCCCCGAGGGCCCGGCTCTCGCCCGGCCGGTCCCCGAGGGCCCGGCTCTCGCCCGGCCGGTCCCCGAGGGCCCGGCTCTCGCCCGGCCGGTCCCCGAGGGCCCGGCTCTCGTTTTATGCCAGACCAGGTAAGGAGAGCAGGTTTCTTTCCCTGAAAGATGTCCGTGAAGCAGCCATCCAGCAGCGAATCGATGAGCCTGATGCATAGAATTACATTGAACGTACAGCACAGAAACAGGCCATTCAGCCCAACTGGTCCGTGCCAGTGTTAATGCTCCACACGAGCCTCCTCCCACCCCTCTTCATCTCACCCTGTCAGTGTAACTTTCTGTTCCTTTCTCCCTCATGTACTTAAATGCATCAACATTTTGACATGCTATGTGATTTACCAATAGAGCACTGAGACACACCCACAGTTAACGCTGGCTGTTGCTCGGTGCTTTTGGCTGATGCGTGCTCTGCTCACGGGGGGCATTGCTCACGGGGGGCATTGTAGCGAGAGAGCCAGTTGGACCAGGCTAGGCCAGCTGCTGATTCGAGGGGCTGAATAACAAGACCTTGACTCAATGTAAGTTTTGTGGTGTTGGGCAGCGACGGTCCACTACAGGAGCAACGAGTGAATTGCTGCCCCCGCGGACTGTGGGCATCGCTGGCGAGGCCGGCATTTATTGCTCATCCCTACCTGCCCTGAGAAGGTGGTGGTGGGTCGCCGCCTTGCACCGTTGGTACTGGGCTTGATACCACTGAGTGGTCACTCCAGAGGGCAGTTAAGAGTCAGGCACGTTGGTGTGGGACTGGAATCACATATAGGCCCAGACCGGGTAAGGACGACAGGTTTCATTAAGAATTAGGCAATTCGGCCCCTCGAGCCTGCTCCGCCATTCAATAACATCACGGCTGATCTTCGACCTCAACTCCACTTTCACGCCCGCTCTCCATATCCCTCAATTCCCCTAGAGTCCAAAATCTATCGATCTCAGCCTTGAATATACTCAACGACTCCGCATCCACAGCCCTCTGGGGTAGAGAATTCCAAAGATTCACCACCCTCCGAGTGAGTGAAGAAATTCCTCATCATCTCAGTCCTAACTGACTGATCCCTTATCCTGAGACTGTGACCCCTGGTTCTAGACTCTCCAGCCAGGGGGAAACAACCTCTCAGCATCTACCCTGTCAATCCCCCTCAGAATCTTGTATGTTTCAATGAGATCACCTCTCATTCTTCTAAACTCCAGAGACTATAGGCTCAAGCTCTCCTCGTAAGACAACCCCCATCCCAGGGATCAATCTAGTGAACCTTCGTTGCAGTGCCTCCCCACTGCCCCCCACCCCCAATGCAACTACATCCTTCCTTGGGTAAGGAGACCGAAACTCTACACTGAAGGATATTCGTGAACCAGTTGGGTTTTTACACTGAAGGATATTCGTGAACCAGTTGGGTTTTTACACTGAAGGATATTCGTGAACCAGTTGGGTTTTTACACTGAAGGATATTTGTGAACCAGTTGGGTTTTTACACTGAAGGATATTCGTGAACCAGTTGGGTTTTTACACTGAAGGATATTCGTGAACCAGTTGGGTTTTTACACTAAAGGATATTCGTGAACCAGTTGGGTTTTTACACTAAAGGATATTCGTGAACCAGTTGGGTTTTTACACTGAAGGATACTCGTGAACCAGTTGGGTTTTTACACTAAAGGATATTCGTGAACCAGTTGGGTTTTTACACTGAAGGATATTCGTGAACCAGTTGGGTTTTTACACTGAAGGATATTCGTGAACCAGTTGGGTTTTTACACTGAAGGATACTCGTGAACCAGTTGGGTTTTTACACTGAAGGATACTCGTGAACCAGTTGGGTTTTTACACTAAAGGATATTCGTGAACCAGTTGGGTTTTTACACTGAAGGATATTCGTGAACCAGTTGGGTTTTTACACTGAAGGATATTCGTGAACCAGTTGGGTTTTTACACTGAAGGATACTCGTGAACCAGTTGGGTTTTTACACTAAAGGATATTCGTGAACCAGTTGGGTTTTTACACTAAAGGATATTCGTGAACCAGTTGGGTTTTTACACTAAAGGATATTCGTGAACCAGTTGGGTTTTTACACGAAAGGATATTCGTGAACCAGTTGGGTTTTTACACTGAAGGATATTCGTGAACCAGTTGGGTTTTTACACTGAAGGATATTCGTGAACCAGTTGGGTTTTTACGATAATCCAACTGCTTCATGGTGATTTTTACCGAGACCAGCTTTCTCGCCCAGATATATTTAAACTGAGTTTAAATTCTCAGACTGCCTAACTGGGCTTTGATCTCGCGATCTCTGAATTATTAGTCCAGTGACATAACCACAACACTGTACGATCTCCGACCGACCAACTTCCTCACCGTTCTCGGGGCACAGGTCAGGTTAAAGGGTCCTTTTCCTGCAAGAGAGCAGTAAAAAAATTCTCCTCATCTCGCCTCTTTTTTACCAATTATCTTAAATCTGTGTCCTCTGGTTACCGACCCTCCTGCCAGTGGAAACAGTTTCTCCTTATTTACTCTATCAAAACCCCTCATGATTTTGAACACCTCTATCAAATCTCCCCTCAACTTTCTTTGCTGTAAGGAGAACAACCCCAGCTACTTGGAATTTTCTGCCCCAGAGGGCTGTGGATAAACATAGAAACATAGAAGGCAGGAGTAGGCCATTCGGCCCCTCGAGCCTGCTCCGCCATTCAATGTGATCATGGCTGATCATCCAAATTCAGTACCCTGTCCCTGCTTTCTCCCCATATCCCTTGATCCCTTTAGCCTTAAGAAATATATCCAACTCCTTCTTGAATATATTTAATGAATTGGCCTCCACCGCCTTCTGTGGTAGAGAATTCCACAGGTTCACCACTCTCTGGGTGAAGAAATTCCTCCTCATTTCTGTCCTAAATGGCCTATCCCTTATCCTTAGACTGTGACCCCTGGTTCTGGACTCCCTGACCATCGGGAACATCCTTCCTGCATCTAGTCTGTCCAGTCCTGTCAGAATTTTATAAGTTTCAATGAGATCCCCTCTCATTCTTCTAAACTCCAGCGAGTATAAGCCCAATCGACCCAATCTCTCCTCATAACGTCATTCCTGCCATCCCAGGTATCAGCCTGGTGAATCTTCGCTGAACTCCTTCCATGGCATGGATGCTCAGTCGTTGAGTATATTCAAGGCCGAGATCGATAGATTTTTGGACTCGTGGGGAACCGAGGGATATGGGGATCGGGTGGGAAAGTGGAGTTGAGGTCGATGATCAGCCATGACCTTATTGAATGGCGGAGCAGGCTCGAGGGGCCGTGACATGAATCATTCATGAAAGAAAGACTTATAAAATAATATTGAGCGGCCTACGGGTGGCGCTGTCCAGGGAGAGTATAAATACTCGGGCATGGGCCCAGCTTGTGCAGGACATTTTTTAACAGGAACAAGTGAAGGACAGAACTAGACCTCCATGTTGTAAAACAGTTGATTAAAGCTTTGTTTAACGCTTAGACCAAGTGCCTAGTAGTTTTCTTACGTCGGGCCGTATGGCCGACTCCTGCTCCTGATTCTCATGTGATGTTCTCTAGTTCCCCTCACGCCAGTACCCTAATCCCCAGCGATCTCGTTTTTCAGATACCGCTACTCCTGGGTTTGGCGGATTCGGTGCGGCGACGGCTGGATTTGGCGCTGCCACCAATGCCGGCACTGGACTCTTTGGGAACACTCAAAACAAACCAGGTCGGGAATGGATTCTCTCCGTTACTCCCCATGGCTTTCTGCAAACCTGCTGAGTGTGGTTTGAGTGGCGTTTTTGCCCGCGGACGAGTAGAAAAGAAAACTTTTTACGACCTCGGGGCGTCCCAAAGCGCTTTTCAGCCAATGAAGTATTTTTTGAAATGCAGTTGCTATTGTAATGTAGGGAAACGCGGCAAATCAGTGCAAAGCAAGATCCCACAAACAGCCATGAGATAATGACCAGATAATCTGCTTCAGTTATGTTGGTTTTGGTTTAATATTGACAAGGGACACAACAAGTGGAAATCCATTTCTTTTTTTGTGTGTTCTTGGGATGTGACGCCACAGGCAGGACAGTATTTGTGCTAATCCCTATTTCACCAGAGTGGGACTGCAGTTGCGTAAGCCAGGCTGGGTACAGGTGGCAGGTTCCCTTCCCTGGAGGACAGCAGTGGGTTTTTGCCACTGACAGCTGTGGCTCAGTGGGCAGCACCCTCACCCGAGTCAGAAGGTTGTGGGTTCAAGTCCCTCTCCAGAGACTTGAGCACAAAATTCCAGACAGACTCTCCCAGTGCAGTACTGAGGGAGCGTTGCACTGTCGGAGGGGCAGTACTGAGGGAGCGTTGCACTGTCGGAGGGGCAGTACTGAGGGAGCGCCGCACTGTCGGAGGGGCAGTACTGAGGGAGCGCCGCACTGTCGGAGGGGCAGTACTGAGGGAGCCCCGCACTGTCGGAGGGGCAGTACTGAGGGAGCGCCGCACTGTCGGAGGGGCAGTACTGAGGGAGCGCCGCACTGTCGGAGGGGCAGTACTGAGGGAGCGCCGCACTGTCGGAGGGGCAGTACTGAGGGAGCGCCGCACTGTCGGAGGGGCAGTACTGAGGGAGCGCCGCACTGTCGGAGGGGCAGTACTGAGGGAGCGCCGCACTGTCGGAGGGACAGTACTGAGGGAGTGCCGCACTGTCGGAGGGGCAGTACTGAGGGAGCGCCGCACTGTCGGAGGGACAGTACTGAGGGAGCGCCGCACTGTCGGAGGGGCAGTACTGAGGGAGCGCCGCACTGTTGGGGGGGCAGTACTGAGGGAGCACCGCACTGTCGGAGGGGCAGTACTGAGGGAGCGCCGCACTGTCGGAGGGGCAGTACTGAGGGAGCGCTGCACTGTCGGAGGGGCAGTACTGAGGGAGCGCCGCACTGTCGGAGGGGCAGTACTGAGGGAGCGCCGCACTGTTGGGGGGGCAGTACTGAGGGAGCACCGCACTGTCGGAGGGGCAGTACTGAGGGAGCGCCGCACTGTTGGGGGGGCAGTACTGAGGGAGCGCCGCACTGTCGGAGGGGCAGTACTGAGGGAGCGCCGCACTGTTGGGGGGGGCAGTACTGAGGGAGCGCCGCACTGTTGGGGGGGCAGTACTGAGGGAGCGCCGCACTGTCGGAGGGGCAGTACTGAGGGAGCGCCGCACTGTCGGAGGGGCAGGACTGAGGGCGCGCGGCGCTGTCGGAGGTGCCGTTTTTCATATGAGACATTAAACCGAGGCCCCGTCTGGCCCCTCAGGTGGATGTAAAAGATCCCAGGGCACTGTTTTGAGGAAGAGCCAGGGGAGTTCTCCCCGGTGTCCTGGGGCCAATATTTATCCCTCAAACAACATCACTAAAACAGGTTAACTGGTCATTACTGTGTGTGTGGGACCTTGCTGTGCGCAGATTGGCTGCCGCATTTCCTACATTACAGCAGTGACCACACTTCAAAAGTTGGCTGTAAAGCGCTTTGGAACATCCCGAAGTTGTGAAAGGCGCGATAGAAACGCAAGTTCTTTCTTTCCGATTGTAAAGCAGCTTTGTTACTCTGGTTGAACTCGAGCACCCATCACCTCAACCCCGCCTCTGTCGCCGGGCCCACTAACGGTCTTCAATGTTCTCTTTCCAGGCGGGCTGTTCGGCTCCAGTAGCTTTGGGCAGCCGGCAACTTCATCCACCAACGCTGGCTTCGGTTTCGGCACGTCGACGTCCAACAGCCTGTTTGGGGGCACGAGCACTGGGGGCCTCTTCTCCACCCAGCAGAGCAATGCCTTCACACAAAGCAAACCTGCCGGGGGCTTCGGAAGTAAGCGTGGCTTTTTATCGATGAGGGCTTTCGGGAGCCGTGAAGGCCAATGTAACTTGGGTTTGAGCACTTCATGCAGGCCGGCACTCAGGGGGAGTGCTGCATTGTTGGCGGCACCACATTTCACATGAGCCCTGGTTTAACCACCAGGGCAAACCCCGGTCATCTCATTGTTGGATCTTGCTGTGCACCAGGTGCCTGTACCGTTGGCCCACAAGGCAGTCGCTGCACTTCACAGTAATTCATTGTACATGAAGAGCTGTGGCAAGCCGTTGTAAAAATGCAAGGCTTCCCTTGTATGGTCTGTGGAAGGAGAAGGCGTGATGGGCTGAGTTTGCAGTGTCGGCCGTGGTTCAGTGGGCGTGTCTCTCTCTCTCGGTCTCGGTCTCTCTCGGTCTCGGTCTCTCTCTCTCTCGGTCTCTCTCTCTCTCTCGGTCTCTCTCTCTCTCGGTCTCTCTCTCTCTCTCGGTCTCTCTCTCTCTCGGTCTTTCTCGGTGTCTCTCTCTCTCGGTCTCTCTCTCTCGGTCTCTCTCTCTCGGTCTCTCTCTCTCGGTCTCTCTCTCTCGGTCTCTCTCTCGGTCTCTCTCTCTCGGTCTCTCTCTCTCGGTCTCTCTCTCTCTGGCTCGGTCTCTCTCTGGCTCTGTCTCTCTCTCTCTCTCTCTCTGGCTCTGTCTCTCTCTCTCTGGCTCTGGCTCTGTCTCTCTCTCTCTCTCTCTCTCTGGCTCTGGCTCTGTCTCTCTCTCTCTCTCTGGCTCTGTCTCTCTCTCTGGCTCTGTCTCTCTCTCTCTCTGGCTCTGTCTCTCTCTCTCTCTGGCTCTGTCTCTCTCTCTCTGGCTCTGTCTCTCTCTCTCTCTGGCTCTGTCTCTCTCTCCTGTGAGTCTGAAGGTCGTGGGTTCAAGTCCCACTCCAGAGACAAATGCCAGACTGACACTCCCAGTGCGGTACTGAGGGAGTGCTGCACTGTCGGAGGTGCCATCTTTCGGATGAGACATTAAATCAGGGAATTGGATAAATACTTGAAGGGAAAAAATTTGCAGGGCTCTGGGGAAAGAGCAAGGGGGAGTGGGACTGGGACTAATTGGAGAGCTCTTTCAAAGAGCCGGCACAGGCACGATGGGCTGAATGGCCTCCTGTGCTGTGTCATTCTTTGGGGCCCTAGCTACCCCGTGGGGAAAGATCCCACAGCACTACTTCGCAGAAGAGCGTGGGTGTTCTCCCCAGTGTCCTCATTTATTTCCTTCCTGTTTGTGGGAGCTTGTGTCTCCTACATTACAACAGTGACTACACTTCAAAAAGTACTTCATTGGCTGTAAAGCATTTTGGGACGTCCTGAGGTTGTGAAAGGTGCTATATAAATGCACGTGTTTTTTTAATCCCTCTGGGAGGTGGAAGTTCCTGGGTACAGACTGTTGGGTACAGCACTGCTCAGCCTGTGAGCCCTTCGCCACAGTCTGGCTTCGAATCCAGCACTGAGCGACGGGCAAGTTCACAACGCTGAACTTTCAGCCTTGCCTCGCAGTAGCTGGATTGGGGGGAGGGGGATCGGGTCACCCTGGTGGTGCAATGCAGGGGGACCCGCAGAACGGTCGAGGTTTTTCTGTCTATTCGGGGAATTCAGCGACTCTCCCCGTTCACGTTTCAGCTTTTGGAACCAGCACCACTGGAGGAGGCCTGTTCGGGACCACCAGCACGGCCAGCAATCCTTTTGGCGGTACATCGGGGACCTTGTTTGGGGGAACCACCTTCAGCACGGCCGCCCCTGCGGGAACGACCGTTAAATTCAACGTGAGTATTGGGTTGCGGCTGGTGAGGGGGGTGGGTGCCAGAAAGAGGGAAACAAGTTGAACTGTGTACGATCCAGTGATTTTTAAGTGGGGTAAATTGGTCGCTGGGCAGGTTGGGGTGAGGGGGAAGAAAGGAAGTGTGCTGGCTTTCTGCCCTTGCAGTCGTGTACTGCAATCTTCTTGCAGTCTGGCCCTGGGACGCTTACTGGCACTTAGAAAGGTAGAGTACACGTTTGAATGTAAGAAATAGGAGCAGGAGTAGCCCATACAGCCCCTCAAGCCTGCTCCACCAATCAATGAGATCATGGCTGATTCTCATTTTCCTGCCCGATCCCCATATCCCTCGATTCCCCTAGAGTCCAAAAATCTATCGATCTCAGCCTTGAATATACTCAAAGATGCAGCACCCACAGCCCTCTGGGGCAGAGAATTCCAAAGATTCACCACCCTCTGAGTGAAGAAATTCCTCCTCATCTCAGTCCTAAATGGCCGACCCCTTATCCTGAGACTGTGCCCCCTGGTTCTAGACTCTCCAGCCAGGGGGAAACAACCTCTCAGCATCGACCCTGTCAATCCCCCTCAGAATCTTGTATGTTTCAATGAGATCACCTCTCATTCTTCTAAACTCCAGAGAGTATCGGCCCAATCTAGTCATATTCTGAGACACTTTGCAGGAAGTTAAAATACGCGCTGTTCTGAGACCGAGTTGGACATTTCTGAACGAGCCGACGATGCATTTTAATAACCGCTGAATCTGGACTGGTGTCAGGCTGAGAACGGCAAAGGCCGAACAATGTAAGATTGGGCGGCTCCGACAGCCACTCATCGTGTTACTGAGGCACACGGGCCGGAGGATCCCGGGTCAGTCCCAGGACTCTGCCGAGTGATTGGGGGTCGGGGGGGGGGGGGGGGGGAGAGAGAGGAGTGTTACAGTTGCCCTTGGGCTCGGGGTGGGGAGGGGGTGGCATGGCGGCGGCGCTGGGGGGGGAAGGGAGCAAAGAAACGGTCAGGTTCGCCACCCCTGATCACGATGCTGTGCCGGGAAGTTTACGTGGAGACATCGGGTTCAGGCTGGAATCTGTCAGTCACCCATGGTCAAATACCCGCTGGCCAACATTTCCACTGAGCTGCGCGGCCACACAGCGGTCTGGCGGTCCCGCGCAGGCCGCTCACCGGCTTTTACGTGGAAGAAACCGCGCATGCGTGGAAATTTGAATGGGCCAGTTAACAGGACCACGCACGAAAGCAAAAATTAGAGGGAACATTGCTGCTGAGGCTCGCTGTTTAAGCTCGCGGGTGACTGCTTGGGAGAGGTGCTCCGAGGAAAATTCAGCCCCTTTTTGGGGGAGAGGAATGGAATTTATTTTGAACAGGGTAGAGTTGCTCGAAGCTCGGTTCAACATCCCGCAAGTGACGAGCTGCATTAACTCCGCTCTGTTTGCTTTTCATATGCCTGCAGCCCCCAACAGGCACAGACACAATGGTGAAGTCTGGAGTCAGCACCAACATCAGTACCAAGCACCAGTGCATCACGGCCATGAAGGAGTATGAGACCAAGTCATTGGAGGTGGGTGTTGGTGTAAAGGGGGAGTTTTTCTGGTCACTGACGAGGCCGGCATTTCTTGTCCGTCCCTAGTTACCCAACTTTGTGGTGTTTTTGTACAACTGAGGGGCTCACTAGGCCAGAGGGCACGTAAGAGTCAATCACGTTGGTGTGTGACTGGAGTCACCTATAGGCCCAGACCGGGTCAGGACGGCAGGCTTCCTTCCCTAAAGGGACATCAGTGAACCCGTTGGGTTTTTACGACAATCCGACAGCTTCATGGTCACTGTTACTGGATCCAGCTTTTTATTTATAGATTTAAAACAAAACCGAATTCAAATTCTCAGAACTGCCGTGGTGGGGTTTGAACTCGCTCTCTGGATTACTGGCCTAGTAACATAACCACGCCATGCTGAGTTAGATCTCAGCACCTCTAGGCCAAGGAGTAGGGGAATAAATCATCCAGGCTTCCTGCTCCTGATCACCAGCCAGTTATTCTTCTCGTGTGTGAAAGAAAGAAAGAGACTTTCATTTATATAGCGTCTTGCACGACCGCCGGATGTCCCAAAGCGCTTTATAGCCAATGAAGTACTTTGTGAAGTGTAGTCACTGTAATGTAGGAAACACGGCAGTGCGCACAGCAAGCTCCCACAAACAGCAATGTGATAATGACCAGATAATCTGTTTTAGTGATGTTGGTTGAGGGATAAATATTGGCCCCAGGACACCGGGGAGAACTCCCCTGTTCTTCTTCAAAATAGTGCCATGGGATCTTTTACATCCACCTGAGAGGCCAGACGGGGACTCGGTTTAACGTCTCATCGAAAGACATCACCTCTGACAGTGCAGCGCTCCCTCAGTACTGCCCCCTCCGACAGTGCGGCGCTCCCTCAGTACTGCCCCCTCCGACAGTGCGGCGCTCCCTCAGTACTGCCCCCTCCGACAGTGCGGCGCTCCCTCAGTACTGCCCCCTCCGACAGTGCGGCGCTCCCTCAGTACTGCCCCCTCCGACAGTGCGGCGCTCCCTCAGTACTGCCCCCTCCGACAGTGCGGCGCTCCCTCAGTACTGCCCCCTCCGACAGTGCGGCGCTCCCTCAGTACTGCCCCTCCGACAGTGCGGCGCTCCCTCAGTACTGCCCCTCCGACAGTGCGCCGCTCCCTCAGTACTGCACTGGAGTGTCAGCCTAGATTTTTGTGCTCATGTCTCGAGTGGGACTTGAACCCACAACCTTCTGACTCAGAGGCGAGAGCGCCACCCGCTGACACGGTGAAGCAATCAGTTCTGCTTTCACAAGCCCGCGGTGGGATATTGTGCCAGCGACTGCTGTCTGAGTTCACCTATGAAGACTGCCCGTGTGATATTGGAGGGCACGAGTACAGCAGTGACAGCGAGCGTTAACTCTTTGTGCCATTTTGCTTATGCCAGGAGCTGCGATTTGAGGATTACACGGCCGGCCGCAAGGGACCGCAGGCCCCGCTGGGGGGAGGTGGCGGCCTGTTTGGCACTTCGACCGCTACGTCCAGCGCCGGCACCGGGCTGTTTGGAGCCACTCCAGCCAACCCCACCGGGGGATTCAACTTCGGGCAGAACAAAACCGGCTTCGGAACAAGTGAGTTCATCGACTGTTTAGAACGGGCCAGTGCCCGCTACGTTTCAGGCTACGGGTTTCATTTAGTGAAGTGTGAGGGGAGGTGGTGGTTAGATCGGAGGTCCCTACAGTGCAGGTGTGGGGTATCGAAGCCTGTGTGTGCAGCGTGGAGTTTAAATCCCGCCTCCTGTTCATTCCCTTCTACTTCCCGCTAACTGGGCCTGGTGTTCTGAAATGGGATTTGTCCAGCCATGAGGCAGTGGCCCTTTCCAAACCTCCAGGCCCACAAATTTCAAACCAGTGAGCCGCCTGGGCCTTGAGGGCTGGTTTGCTGGGGCTGAATCCAGGGGTGGTCACAAGCCCACGGTTTGGACCTCCCACCGATGGGGAGCTCTGAGCCTGTTTTTGATGGTGAGGGCTTCATGACGTCCTCCAGTATAAAAGCCGGGAATGTTGTAGACTCGAGTACCTCCGTCGGTCCTGTTTCTGTGCGGCTTTGCTCTTCTGGGAAGTTAGTTTTCCCCCTCTCTCCGCGGGACCCTCTCCTTGGCCTGGAGGTGTCGCTTGGATACGGTTACACCGGTGACGGTAGCTCCCTGGTACCTTGTCCACATGGCCATTTATCCAGCTCTGGATAATGTCAGGAGGATGTTTGGCCACGGGGGGCATCACAGCCGAGCGGGATCCAGTCCTGACCAGCCTCCCACCCTCGGCTTATCCAAAACTCTGCTGCCCCGTGTCCTAACTCGCGCCAAATCCCGTTCGCCCTTCACCCCTGTGCTCGCTGACCTACATTGGCTCCCAGTCCGGCAGCGCCTCGATTTTAAAATTCTCATCCTTGTTTTCAAATCCCTCCATGGCCTTGCCCCTCCCTATCTCTGTAATCTCCTCCAGCCTCACAGCGCTCCAAGATCTCTGCGCTCCTCCAATTTTGGCCTCTTGACCATCCCCTGATTTTAATCGCTCCACCACTGGCGGCCGTGCCTTCAGCTGCCTGGGCCCTAAGCTCTGGAATTCCCTCCCTAAACCCCTCCGCCTCTCTCTCCTCTTTGTATCTCCTTCTATGGCTCGGTGTCAAATTTTGTTTTGAAAATTCTCCTGTGAAGTTCCTTGGGATGTTTTGCTGCGTTCAGTGCAAGTTGTTGTGTCCAGCAGGGGTACTGGGGGAAGCGAGCAGGCGGGGAACAGAGACTTTCCACCTCCTCCTCTCCCTAGCCCGAGGTGTAGGGGTCAGTTGGCGCACCCCAATAATGCTGTCGCCAGTGAGATCGGCTAACTCCGCGCAGCCTGGGAATTGAACCTTGGGCCTTCCGAGACTCTCGTACTCAAATACTCGCTGCCTTAAGTGGCTGGAATCATTGGGAGCCTTTCTTGGGGTTTGTTAATTATAATCAAAACTTCTCCCGTAAACTCCTCGCCACCCCTATTCATCTTGGGCTACCGAATTGCATTTGGCTCGAGCCTGTCACTGTGGAGGTGGTCGGGGCAATTCTGAGTGACCCACCCCCCAAACTCAACTTGGACACATTGGGCGGCGATTCTGGGCAGTGTCGGTGGGCTATTGTTTCACGGGAGGCATCACGGCTGAGTTCTGATCCTTGTCCATATCTTTCCCTGCCTTGGGGTGCTCCACCTCGTCGATAGTGATTCTCCCTGCAGCCTCTCCCTCACTTTCCTCCTAGAGTTTGGAGCTAATTCTGTGGAGTGAGGGACGGAGGGAGAATCCAGGAGGTCCTTCTCCCCACCCCAGTGCAGCCTGTTGTGCCAGTGACGCGTGTTGCCAAAATCCAGATGATTACTTAATGGTTTTTAGTGCATCATTTAACTCCCTGCTCCCTCCAGCAGCCATACAGTCACTTATACACATTTCACTGGTGTTGTCGGGACTTGTATGTGGAATGTACAAGCTTCTCATTGTGAGAGTGTGGGACTTAACCCAGAGATAGGAACATGTGGCGACCATTCAGCCCCTCGAGCCTGTTCCGCCGTTCAGTTAGATCATGGTTGATCTGTACCTTAACTCCATTTACCTGCCTTGGTGCCGTAAACCTTAATACCCTTACCCAACAAAAATCTATCCATCTGTTTTAAAATTTCCAATTGACCCTCAGTCTCGACAGCTTTTTGAGGGAAAGTTTTCCAGATTTCCCCCACCCTTTGTGTGAAGAAGTGCTTCCTGACATCACCCCTGAACGGTCTAGCTCTAATTTTAAGGTTCTGCCCCCTTGTTCTGGACTCCCCCCCACCAGAGGAAATAGTTTCTCTCTCTTGACCCGATCAACTCCTTTAATCATTTTAAACACCTCGATCAGATCACCCCTTAATCTTCTAAACTCGAGGGGAATACAAGCCCAGTCTGGGCAACCTGTCCTCGTAATTTAACCCTTTTAGCTCCGGTATCATTCTGGTGAATCTGCGTTGCACTCCCTCCTGCTGCCCACATCGGGCAGTGATTCCCTGTGCATGTGGAACGCCGGGCTTCGCCGGGGGTGCTACAGCACTTGCTGACGCTGCTTTTCCTTCAGTTAGTGGGTTTGGGAGAGGGATTCCCCAACCAATCCGTGCGTAGCTCTCTCGCGCGTTAAGCTGCTTCAACATCGAGAGTGCTGCATTGGTGCCAGTTTGCACAGCCAGGAGCAACACCCCAAGTAAAGTTGAGCGAGATTTGCCCTGGGCCAATGCCCCTCCCTCAACTGTCACCAGCAAAAACACAGTCCCAGCTGTCTTTGTGGGATCTTGCTGTGTGTGAAATCACCTTTTTGCGTCTAGCTACATAACCAAAGTAATTCAATGTATGTGAAGTGCTCCACGATGCTTAAAAGTGCGCGCAGACTCACTTGCGGTTTTACATGATATAATTTGTGACTCTGCTTTTCTTTAGTGTGTTTATTGCCACCCCCACTGTCTGTAGCGCAAAGCCCGCAGTTAAATGGCATGCCTTTTCAGCACTTTGACTTTGTCTTGTTAACTCGCCTTCCTCACTCCCAGGAACCTCTATTGAGTGATGTGCTGGCTGTTTTATTTGTTCTTGGTATGTGGGTGATGCTGACAAGACTGACATTTATTGCCCATCCTGAATTTCCCCGAGGGCTTTGAGTCAATCATGTTGGTGTGGGTCTGGAGCCACATATAGGCCCAGACCGGGTAAGGACGGTGGGTTTCCTTCACTAAAGGACATCAGTGAACCAGTTGGGTTTTTACGGCAATCCGACAGCCTCATGGTCACTTTCACTGAGACCAGATTTTTATTTCCAGATTTTCTTAAAAACTGAATCCAAGTTCTCAAACTGCCGACGGTAGGATTTGAACTCGTGTTGTCTGGATTACCTCTGGGTTATTAGTACAGTGACACCACGACACGACTGGAGCTCTAAATCCATGCCCAATCACTTGAGGGGGAATAAGAACATAAGAAATAGGAGCAGGAGTCGGCCATTCGGCCCCTCGAGCCTGCTCCACCATTCAATGAGATCATGGCTGATCATCGACCTCAACTCCACTTTCCCGCCTGATCCCCATATCCTTCAATTCCCCTCGAGTCCAAAAATCTATCGATTTCTGTCTTGAATATACTCAACGATTCAGCATCCACCGCCCTCTGGGGCAGAGAATTCCAAAGATTCACCGCCCTCTGAGTGAAGAAATTCCTCCTCATCTCAGTCCTAAATGGCCGACCCCTTATCCTGAGACTGTGACCCTTATGGGCGGGGGGGGGGAAATGTCTGGCATCTTTTAATTTCATTAATTTATAAAATGCTGTTGATTTTCTGTGCTCCTGTACTGAAGGGTGTGATTTTTCAGGCTCTGCCTCGCATGCTTCCTCGGAGCAGCACCTACTGATAGCCAGCCACCTGTGCCCAAGGACCCCAGAGGCATAGATTTGCCACCTTTGTTGACGCTTTAGATGTGTTGTGGTAGATTTTTTTTTTTTTAATCAAAAATTGAACGAGTGACTTCCTCTCCTCAGACACTGGGCTCCTTTCACAAGTGGGTGTGCTGGGAACAGTCTGTGGGTCCAGTCTTCAGAAAACAGGTAGGGACTCTGATTGTAAGGTTGAAAAGCTTTGATGCAGCTGAGATCGCGGGTAGTAGCTCGGTCAATAGCGCGGCGTCTCTTTACAGGAAGTCACAACTACTGCCGCTCGATCTCGCTGGACACGCTTACCAACCAATGCAGGGGGAGCAGGAACTGGTCTGGGGTCTGGCTCCTGCTCCCTTATCTACCCCGCCCCCCCAACCCCCTCTCCTGAAAGCATCAGCTCCTTTGCGAACACACGGGCACCGGCAGCGCTCCGATTGCCGCAACCCACCCCCTCCAGTGGCTATGCTTGCAGAGCCTCCACGGGAGGCAACAGCAAGGTTGGCTGTTTGACTGTGACGGCATCGCAGCCGAGCCCCATCTCTCGTCCTCTCCCTACATTCACAGCTGTGCACTCCCCAGCACCTGTGGGCTAAACAATTCAAGCCTCTTGGTAAACACAGCAGTCTTGTCTCCGCAAGCTCTCAGCAGTTGCGAGCCGCATCGCTTTCACAAGCTGCTATGCATCAGGGTCTTGTGTAAGTAGGTGTTCTGTGGGATGAGCACAGGATGACAGGACGATACCTCTGCTGGAGGAGTGGCTGTACCGGCCGGTGTACGTTCAGAGAAAAGATCCTGCCGAATTTCAAAGTGCTCCACGGCTTTGAGAATTGATGAGGCTGTCAGAGAAATGGAAACGGTGAAGAAGCTTTTCACCCAACAGCTCTGAACTCCGGTGCTACCTGCTCCTTTCCTGCAACTTGGATTTACACAGCGCAGAGACGTGCAAGCCCTTAAAGCGGCTGGTCACGGGGGAGAGGCCCCATGATGAGCGGAGTTTGTTTTGTGGGAAAGAATAGAACCTGATGTAACAGCAGGAAATCATAACTGTTGATCCAAACATAGTTATTTTAAATTCATTCTCGCAAGACTGGCATTTATTGCCCATCCCTAGTTGCCCTAAGACGGTGATGGTGGGCAGCGTTCCCATTGAGCTGCGCGAAAATTTGAATGGGACGCGCGCCCCAAAAAAACTGGGACTGGGTTTTTACGACAATCTGACCGCTTCGTGGCCACTTTTACCAGATTTTTATTTCCAGATTTTTAAAAATTGAATTTAAATTCTAAAACTGCCATGGTGGGATTTGAACTGGCGTTCTCTAGATTATTAGTCCAGATAAATTACCACTGCGCTTTCCCGTCATCTTTCCCCTTCCCCCAAAAAGGGATGTCTCTTTAAGAAATATTATAATAGTAATTGGATAGCTCTTTCAAAGAGCCGGCATGATGGGCCGAATGGCCGCCACCTGCGCTGAGTCAGTCGATGGAACGTTGGTGTAGGGTGAGTGGAGCAGTAGAAAACTTTGCATCGGCCTGTCTATGAGTGGACAGTGAAGCTCAGAGCGTCCTGTCACCGTGGGGTGTGGGTATCCGTGGCATTCCCACATCTCCACGCTCATGTAGAGTTGAGTGACTCTCTCGGATGAGACGTACCTCACTGGAGCGCAGAGCTCGAGAGTGTTGAGTTCAACCTTCTGTGGAGGGCAAGAGGAAGGTTTCGAGTGACTGAGACTGGCATCTATCTGCGATCGATCGCAAACTTCAGAACGGGCTTAAGCTACCCCTCGACCAGCATTATAACAGCACTGCTTTCTGATAAAACTCAGATAGGTGGGGAATGGATTCAAGGGATTACAATGAACCGACGCCCCCCCCCCTGCTAGACAGGAAGTACTGGCTTCTTCCGGCTCAGTGCTGCCTAAAGTGATTTATTTGGTATTTTTACCTGTTTTATTTGGTACTTTTACCGATGCCCAGACTTGGTAACTGATCCTCGTGCGCCTCAGATCCCCTCCCTCCTCCCCACTCCGTGGCCTCCCTCGGGGTGCGGGGGGGGGGGGGGTTCTGCAGCATACACCATCTACCCCTTAAACTGGGCGCCTAGGCTAAGGGCGTCCTTTAAGCGTTACTGGGTTTTTGCTCGTCAGCCAGGTGACCCTTTCACTAGACTGTTGCCAGGTGATGTGGAGCTTGAATGCATGTTTAACGTTGTACCTGTTGCAGACAGTCGCACTGAACATCCCTTTAGACATGGCGGAAATTGAAAATGAATAAATGGTTTAGACACTACACACCAGTGAGAGTGCTGATTTAAAAAGAGCCTCTTCAAACTGTGCAGCAGCTCAAATGTCGTCGTTTCGGTCCAGTATCTAATCCATAAGTCCCTACACAAACTTCTATACAATACATAGTAAACGTTTAACTCCATTTTATCTTTCACCCGGTTTGAAATAAACTGATGAGTGTCGGCTGTGGCTCAGTGGGCAGCACTCTCTCTCTTGGAGTCAGTAGGTTGTCGGTTCAAGTCCCACTCCAGAGACTTAGCACAAAATCCAGGCTGGCACTCCCAGTGCAGTACTGAGGGAGTGCCGCACTGTCGGAGGGGTAGTACTGAGGGAGTGCCGCACTGTCGGAGGGGCAGTACTGAGGGAGCGCCGCACTGTCGGAGGGGCAGTACTGAGGGAGCGCCGCACTGTCGGAGGGGCAGTACTGAGGGAGCGCCGCACTGTCGGAGGGGCAGTACTGAGGGAGCGCCGCACTGTCGGAGGGGGCAGTACTGAGGGAGCGCCGCACTGTCGGAGGGGCAGTACTGAGGGAGCGCCGCACTGTCGGAGGGGCAGTACTGAGGGAGCGCCGCACTGTCGGAGGGGCAGTGCTGAGGGAGCGCCGCACTGTCGGAGGGGCAGTACTGAGGGAGCGCCGCACTGTCAGAGGGGGCAGTACTGAGGGAGCGCCGCACTGTCGGAGGGTCAGTACTGAGGGAGCGCCGCACTGTCGGAGGGGCAGTACTGAGGGAGCGCCGCACTGTCGGAGGGGCAGTACTGAGGGAGCGCTGCACTGTCGGAGGGGCAGTACTGAGGGAGCGCCGCACTGTCGGAGGGTCAGTACTGAGGGAGCGCCGCACTGTCGGAGGGGCAGTACTGAGGGAGCGCCGCACTGTCAGAGGGGCAGTACTGAGGGAGCGCCGCACTGTCGGAGGTGCCGTCTTTCGGCTGAGACGTTAAAACCGAGGCCCCATCTGCCCCCTCGGGTGGACGTAAAAGATCCCATGGCCCTTTGAAGAAGAGCAGGGGAGTTCTCTGGTGTCCTGGGGCAATATTTATCCCTCAATCAACATCACTAAAAACAGATTATCTGGTCATTATCACATTGCTGTTTGTGGGAGCTTGCTGTGCGCAAATTGGCTGCTGCTTTTCCTACATTACAACAGTGACTGCAATTCAAAAAGTACTTCATTGGCTGTAAAGCTCTTTGGGATGTCTGGTGGCTGTGAAAGGTGCTATATAAATGTAAAATCTTTCTTTCTATAAGCTCAGTTATAAGTGCAATATACCTTGTGAAAACTTCCAGCTTCTGACTTGTAATATCATGTAAGTAGTGAGCGGCATCTTCTCATTTACTTAGTGACATTTATTGCAGGGGGAGAGGAGGGGACTAGATGCAGCTAACCCTGTATGTTCGTGGGAGGCTTGTATGTTGGGTGTTTTCTTACAGAAAGTACAACAGCTACAGTCAGGCTACAAGCGGAGAGGCAAGTCTGTGCACGAGTGGAAACGAGTTTGAAAGTGCCTGTGGTTGGGGGTTGTCTGGACGCCTACAAGAGGGTGGGCGGGGGCGAAGGTGAAATCCCACGGGGGATTCCTCTCCCTGCCCTCGAGGTGCAGTCGCTGCCCTCCGCTGACGTCGGGATGTCTGTGTTTCAGGTACCGGTGCGTTCGGCGCAGCCACGGGGGGCCTCTTCGGGCAAGCACAGCCGCAGCCCACCACCGGCCTCTTCGGGAACAAGCCCTTCGGCCTGGCCACCACCACGCAGAGCACCGGCTTCGGATTCGGCAACGCTAACACCATGGGTCAGCCAAACACCAGCAGCATGGTAAGATCATCGGGTGAGCGCCGGGCGGCCTGGCAGTGAACGGCGGTTCAGTCAGTCGTTGCTGTTTAACTTCCCCAGTGGGCTGAAAGGGTTAAATTACGAGGACAGGTTGCTCAGACTGGGCTTGTGTTCCCTCGAGTTTAGAAGATTAAGGGATGATCTAATCGAGGTGTTTAAGAAGATTAAAGGAGTTGATCGGGTCGAGAGAGAGAAACTATTTCCTCTGGTGGGGGGAGTCCAGAACAAGGGGGCAGAACCTTAAAATTAGAGCCCGGCCGTTCAGGGGTGATGTCAGGAAGCACTTCTTCACACAAAGGGGGGTGGAAATCTGGAACTCTCTCCACCCCCAGAAAGCTGTGAATGTTGGGGGTCAATTGAAAATTTCTAAACTGAGATCGGTCGATTTTTGTTGCGTAAGGGAATTGAGGGATACGGAACCAAGGCGGGTAGATGGAGTTCCGATACAGATCAGCCCCGATCTCATTGAATGGCGGAGCAGGCTCGAGCGGCTGCATGGCCGCCTGCTGTTCCACCTGTCCGGTGCCATCTTTCAGATGTGAATCATGGTCCCTTCTGCCTGTTTCAGTTCTCGGGTAAGGTCCCATGGCAGTATCTGGCCAACATTGCCACAAAAAAAAAATCAGATTAACTGGTCGGCACTCTCCCTTTTGGTGTTTGTGGGATCTTGCTGTGTGCAAATTGGCTGCCGCCTTTGCCTACAAGACAGCAGTTGCACCTCCAAAATAATTCACTGACTGTGTGGGACATCCTGAAGGTGTGAAACACGCTCTGGAAACATCAGTGCTTTTCCTCCTCCTTCATAGAGGAAAAAAAATGAGTGTTCTGCAGCAACACAAATACTGTGGCAGCAAGAGCAGGTCAGGGGCTGGGTATTCTGCAGCGAGTGTCTCGCCTCCTGACTCCCCAAAGCATTTCCACCATCTACAAGGCACAAGTCAGGAGTGTGATGGAATACTCTCCACTTGCCTGGATGAGTGCAGCTCCAACAACACTCGAGACGCTCGACACCATCCAGGACAAAGCAGCCCACTTGATTGGCACCCCATCCACCACCTTAAACATTCACTCCCTCCAGACCAGTGTACCGTGGCTGCAGTGTGTACCATCTACAAGATGCACTGCAGCAACTCGCCAAGGCTTCTTCGGCAGCACCTCCCAAACCCGCAACCTCTTCCACCTAGAAGGACAAGGGCAGCAGGCGCATGGGGACACCATCATCTCCAAGTTCCCCTCCGAGTCACACACCATCCTGACTTAGAAATATATCGCCGTTCCTTCATCGTCGCTGGGTCAAAATCCTGGAACTCCCTCCCTAACAGCACTGTGGGAGTACCTTCACCACACGGACTGCAGCGGTTCAAGAAGGCGGCTCACCACCACCTTCTCGAGGGCAATTGGGGAGGGGCAATAAATGCTGGCATTGCCAGCGAAGCCCACGTCCATAAGCGAATAAAAAAAGAAAATGCTCTATTGGGAGTGGGGCGCTGTGGTAAACCACTGTTTGTATTCCACTGTGGACATGCCTCGGCTGACTCCTCCCACAAGTCCTAGTATAAAGGTGACTGCTCCCCGGCCCTTTGTATTTCTGGACCGGTCGACCACTCGAGGCAGACCTTCATTCTTTTGTTAATAAAAGCCTTTAGTTACTCTCTTAACTCTCAGTCTTGAAGCTGGAATTTATCCTGCGGCTGGCCAACAGGAGTGCGGGCAGATGTAACTGGTGCCTGTTATGCCCCAACCCTCCCCGTGCGTGCCGTGGCTCAGTGGGTAGCCCTCATCTGAGTCAGAAGGTCGTGGGTTTAAGTCTCATAGTCATAACGGCACAGAAGGAGGCCCATCGAGTCGGTGCCGGCTCTCTGTAGAGCAATCCAGTCAGTCCCATTCCCCCGCTCTATCCCCGTAGCCCTGCAAGTTTATTTCCCTCAAGTGCCTATCCAGTTTCCCCTTGAAAACATTGAGTGTCTCCGCTTCCACCACTTCCGTCGGCAGCGAGTTCCAGGTCCTCACCACTCGCTGCGTAAAAAAGTTTTTCCTCAAATCTCCCCTGGAACTCTTGCCCCAAACCTTAAATCTGTGTCCCCTAGTCCTTGTACCATCAACTAGTGGGAACAGCCTTTCCCCGTCCAGCCTATCCAAACCCGTCATAATCTTGTACACCTCTATCAAATCACCCCTCAATCTCCTTTGCTCTAATGAAAACAAATCCAGCTTCTCCAACCTGTCCTTGTAGCTAAGATCCCCCATCCCCGGAACCATTCTGGTAAATCTCCTCTGCACCCTCTCAAGGGCCTTCACATCCTTCCTAAAGTGTGGTGACCAGAACTGGACGCAATACTCCAGCTGTGGCCTAACCAGCGCTTTATAAAGATTCAACATAACTTCTCTACTTTTGTACTCAATACCTCTATTTATGAAACCCAAGATCCCATATGCTTTGTTAACCACTCTCTCAATATGTCCCGCCACTTTCAGGGACCTATGCACATTAACTCCCAGGTCCCTCTGTCTCGGCACACTCTTTAAAACTGTGCCATTAAGTGTATATTGCCTCTCCCTGTTCCTTCTGCCAAAATGCATCACCTCACACTTCTCTGTATTAAATTCCATCTGCCACTTGTCTGCCCATTCTGCTAGCCTTTCTATGTCCTGTTGCAGTTGATTGGTATCATCCTCACTGTTTGCCACACCCCCAAGTTTGGTGTTATCGGCAAATTTAGAAATTCTACTCTGTATTCCAATATCCAGGTCATTTATATATAAAAGCAGTGGCCCCAGCACTGGCCCTTGGGGAACACCACTGTCTACCATCCTCCAGTCTGAAAAACAGCCATTTACCACAACTTGCTGATTCCTGTCCTTAAGCCAATTCCTTATCCAAGCTGCCACTGACCCACCTATTCCGTGAGCCTCAATTTCGTTAACCAGCCTTCTATGTGGTACTTTGTCAAACGCCTTCTGAAAATCCATGTAGACAACATCCATTGCATTCCCTTCATCAATCCTCTCTGTTACTTCATCAAAAAATTCAATTCGATTAGTCAAACACGATCTGACTTTTACAAATCCGTGTTGGCTCTCCTTAATTAGATTAAACCTCTCCAAGTGTCTACTAATTTTTCCTTGATTATTGTTTCTAAAACTTTACCCACCACTGATGTTAAACTGACCGGCCTGTAGTTACTAGGATTGTCCTTGCACCCTTTCTTGAACACTGGTGTCACATTTGCCACTTTCCAATCCTCAGGCACCTCCCCCACATCTAGGGAAGATTGGAAAATTATGGCAAGCCCTTCCGCTATCTCCTCCCCCGATTCCCTTAGCAACCTGGGATGCAAGCTATCTGGACCAGGCGACTTATCCACTCTAAGCATACCCAGCCTTTCTAGTACATCCTGTCTATTAATTTTCACCCCTTCCATTGCTTCTACCTTTTCCACTACTGATATTTTGTCAGCATCCACCTCCTTAGTAAACACCAATACAAAGTACTCTGAGTATTCTAGCCTTGCCCTGCGCCTCTAAGTATATATCACCTTCTTTGTCCCCTTTTATGTTAACCGCCATTCTACTCTCATATTCTCTCTTTGCCAATCTTATTTTCATCTTCACTTCCCCTCTCAACTTACTGTATTTGGTCTGGTTCTCCCTTGAAGAATCACCTGACATGCATCATACACCTTTTTTTTGTTTCATCATCTTCTCTATCTCCCTTGTCATCCAAGGAGCCCTTCCCTCTTGTTGGAATGTACCTAGCCTGTACTTGGAACATCTCCTCCTTAAAGATCACCCATTGTTCTGTTACAGTTTTTCCTGTCAGTCTTTGGTTCCATTTTACCCTGGCTAGATCCTTTGGCATCTCACTGAAGTTAGTCCTATTCCAGTTTAGAAGTTCCACTCTAGATTGTTCCTTGCTCCTCTCCATTGCTAATCTAAATCTTATGATACCAGGGACTTGAGCACAAAATCTAAACTGTGACCCCAGTGCAATACTGAGGGAGTGCTGCACTGTCGAAGGGGCAGTACTGGGGGAGTGCTGCACTGTCTGAGGTGCCGTCTTTCAGATGGGACGTTAAACCGAGGCCCCGTCTGCCCTCTTGGGTGGCATTAAAGATCCGACGGAACTATTCGAAGAACAGGGGAGTTCTGCCCGGTGTCCTGGGGCCCAATATTTTATCTTTCAACCAAAATCGCTAAAAACAGATGATCTGGTCATTATCACACTGCTATTTGTGGGATCCTGCTGTGTGCAAATTGGCTACTGTGTTTCCTACATTACAACAATGACTACACTTCAAAAAGTATGGCAGACTGGTCATGAAAGTAAAAGCCCATGGGATCCAAGACAAGTGGCAAGTTGGATCCAAAATTGGCTGAGGCAGGAAACAAAGGGTAATGGTCGACAGGTGTTTTTGTGACTAGAAGGCTGTTTCTAGTGGGGTTCCACAGGGCTCAGTACTGGGTCCTTTGCTTTTTGTGGTACAGTATATAACAATGATGATTGGACTTGAATGTAGGAAGTTTGATTAAGAAGTTTGCAGATGATACAAAAATTGGCCGTGTGGTTGATGATGAAGAAAGCTGTAGACTGCAGGACGATATCAGTGGACTGGTCAGGTGGGCAGAACAGTGGCAAATGGAATTCAATCTGGAGAAGTGTGAGGTAATGCATTTGGGGAGGGCTAACAAGGCAAGGGAACACACATTAAATGGTCGTCGTCTTCTTCTTGGGCAGTCCCTCGGAACCAAGGCTGACTTGCTTCCACATTAAAAATGAGTTCTCAGGTGACTGATGAGTCCAATGTGGGACCGACAGTCTCTGTCACAGGTGGGGCAGATGGTGGTTGAAGGGGCGGGTGGGTGGGGTGCTTGGGTTGACGTGCGCTGCCTGCGCTTGGCTTCCGCTTGCTCCCGGCGAAGAGACTCGAGGTGTTCGGCGCCTTCCCGGATGCTTCTCCTCCACTTTGTGCGGTCTTGGGCCAAGGATTCCCAGGTGTCGGTGGGGATGTTACACTTTTTCAAGGAAGCTTTGAGGGTGTCCTTGAAGCGTTTCCTCTGCTCACCTGGAGAGTGACACTGAAAAGTGTAGAGGATCAGAGGGACCTTGGAGTGCATGTCCACAGATCCCTGAAGGTAGCAGGACAGGTAGATAAGGTGGTTAAGAAGGCATACGGGATACTTGCCTTTATTAGCCGAGGCATAGAATATAAGAGCAGGGAGGTTATGCTTGAATTGTATAAAACACTAGTTAGGTCACAGCTAGAGTACTGCGTGCAGTTCTGGTCATCACATTACAGGAAGGATGTGATTGCACTAGAGAGGGTGCAGAGGAGATTTACCAGGATGTTGCCAGGACTGGGGAATTTTAGCTATGAGGAAAGACTGGATAGGCTGAGGTTGTTTTCTTTAGAACAGAGGCGGCTGAGGAGAGATTTAATTGAGATGTATAAAATTATGAGGGGCCTAGATAGAGTGGATAGGAAGGACCTATTTCCCTTAGCAGAAGGGTCAATAACCAGGGGGCAGAGATTTAAAGTAATTGGTCGGAGATTTAGAGGGGATTTGAGGAGAAATTCTTTCCCAGAGGGTGGTGGGGGTCTGGAACTCACTGCCTGAAAGGGTGGTCGAGGCAGAAACCCTCATCACATTTAAAAAGTACTTGGATATGCACGTGAAGTGCCGGAACCCACAGGGCTACGGACCAAGAGCTGGAAAGTGGGATTAGGCTGGAGAGCTCTTTGTCGGCCGGCGCAGACACGATGGGCCGAATGGCCTCCTTCTGTGCTGTAAATGTCTCTGATTCTATGATGGAGTACTTCATTGGCTGTAAAGCACTTCGGGACGCCCCGAGGTTGTGAAAGGCGCTCTAGAAATGCAAGTTCTTTGTGTGTTGGTCTCTGAGCTCTAACCTCGCCCTCCGCTCCCCACAGAGTTTATTCGGAACCGCCCCGGTCTCTCAATCCGGGGGGATTTTTGGAACCAACACCAACACCAGCACCGGGGCCGCGTTTGGCACAGGAGGCGGCCTGTTCGGCAACACCAACGCTGCTTTCACTAACGTCAACAACGTAAGTGTGGGAGCGCCGGACACTTTGTAAGTTTGCCACGTGCCGCGCTTTTCTGGGACAACTGAAGTGAAGACGGCCGATCTCCCCCAGCCCCACAGTAATCATTCCAATTCACAAATTATTAAAAGCGGCGACGCAGGTTAACAAGGCCATAAAATAATGCAAACCGAGCACTGGGGTTCATTTTGTAGACTAATAGAATTGAAAAGCAGAGAAGTTGTGTTAAACTTGTCTCAAACCTTGGTAAGACCGCATTTGAAGTTACTGTGCACAGTTCTGGTCTCCATATTATAAAAAGGATATAGAGACACCAGTGAGGGTCCAAAAAGATTTACAAGGATGATCCCAGAACTGAGAGGTTATCCCCATCAGGAAAGACTGAACAGGCTGGGGCTTTTCTCTCTCAGAAGGCTGAGGGGTGACCTGATAGAGGTCTTGAAAATTATGAAGGAGTTAATAGGGTAGACACAGAGAAAATGTTTCCACTTGTGAGGGAGACCAGAACTAGGGGCCATCAATATAAGATGGTCACTAGAAATTTCTTCACACAGAGGGTGGTGAATCTTTGGAATTCTCTACCCCAGAGGGCTGTGGAGGCTCAGTCATTGGGTGTATTCAAAACAGAAGTCGATAGATTTCTGACTAGTAAGGGCATCGAGGGATATGGCGATAGGGCCGGTGAATGGAGTTGAGGCAGAAGATCAGCCATGATCTCATTGAATGGCGGAGCAGGCTCGAGGGGCCAAATGGCCGACTCCTGCTCCTATTTCTTATGTTCTTATTTACTAATAAATCCAATGGGGGATTCAGGAGAAACTTCTTTACCCAGAGAGTGGTGAGAATGTGGAACTCGCTACCACAGGGAGTGGCTGAGGCGAATCGCATTTAAGGGAAAGCTGGATAAACACGAGACAGAAAGGAATGGAAGGATATGCTGATAGGGTGAGATGAAGAGGGGTGGGAGGAGGCTGGTGTGGAGCAGAAACACCGACACGGACCAGTGGGGCTGAGGGTTGGAGACGTTGTGAGGAGCCTTTGATTTCAGCAGTCAGGCTGCAGGGATGGAGGGAGAACCAAATTTAAGGTGATTGGCAAAAGAACCAGAGGCGACAGGAGGGTAAACTTCTTTACGCAGCGAGTGGTTAGGATTTGGAATGCGCTGCCTGATAGGGCGGTGGATACAGAGTCAATAGAGCCTTCAAAAGGGAGATGGATAAATACTTGAAGGAGAAAACATTGCAGGGCTAAAAGAGCGAGGGAGTGGGACTAACTGGATTGCTCTTGGGAAGAGACGCGATGGGCCGAATGGCCTCCTCCTGTGCTGTACTATTCTATGATTCCATGAGTGTTGGGGTATCTGGAGCTTGGTGGGCGGAGGAGAAGGAAAGGATCGGTTATCGAGCTGTAAAATGGGACTGCCCCTTGGCCCGAGGATAAATCGGGCTAGACTGGCTCTGACAGTCTGTGTTTCTGAACCGTATTCTCTCTCTCTCTGCAGACCCTGTTTGCTAACAAACCAGCCGGATTCGGGACGGCGACGACGAGTGCCTCCACCTTCGGCACAGCTGGTGCTGGACTGTTCGGTAACAAGCCAAACCTGACCATCGGAGCCGGTGCCAACCCGTCGAGCTTTGGTGCGTGTAAAAAAAAAACAAAGGATTCCAAGCTTCCCCTACCCTCCCCCCAAACACCCCGACAGTCCCAGCTTCCGGTTCCCCCCCCCCCCCCCAGTTATCAAATGCAGCCGGCTCACGTCGAGGCCTCCAACCTCCTTCCACGGGAACACTTTCCCAATGGAAGCAACCCGCGCTCTCTGCTTCCCGGGAATTTCGATGGCCTGCCGATCATTACGCTGCACCCACTCCAAGCCCAATACTGCCTTCCTGAGGTGCGGTGCCCGGATCTGAACGCTTGGATACGAGTTTGCACCAGTTATTTGAAATTTGGATTTTTCTCGCCCCCCTCCTCGCCTTAAAGTGCGGACTCTTGCTGGTGTCCCACAGGTCCCTCGTCCAAATTGTCATTGTCTGTGCGTGAGCTCGGCTTTGAGTATGTCTGCCGGCGCTGCACTCTGTTTCCCCACCCCAAAACTTACCCTGCACCAGTGTCCGGGCCTTCTGACTTCTCTGGTCACTTGGGTGCTCACCGTGGAGCCTTGGGAGCCAGTGGCGCAGTTTAAATCTCTGACCCCCGTTAACCTGTCCATGTGCTGGTACTAACCGATCTGCTGTGGTACCGTGGACAGGTGTGTGTCTGTGTGTGGAGAGGGGGGCAAGGTGTGTAGGGGTGTGCGCGGGACAGTGTGGTTTACTTGAAAGGTTACTCAGTGTGACCCGGTGCTTTGGGTCTGGTTTTTCCAGGGTTTGGAGCGAATGCAGCGACTGGTGGTCTGTTCGGAACTAAACCCACAGCCGGAGCCCTCGGAACTACACTCGGAGCTGGATTCGGATCAGGTCAGCTGTTCGGAGAGGGTGCAGTAACCACTGGTTCCACAGCTAGTCTGAGCCAGGATGAGGGATATATTGAGGCAGGTGTCAGGTGTTCACTTTCACCCCCCCCTTCACCCAAAACATAAGAACATAAGAAATAGGAGCAGGAGTAGGCCAATCGGCCCCTCGAGCCTGCTCCGCCATTCAATAAGATCATGGCTGATCTGATCCTAACCGCCAATCCACTATCACAGAACCATCTCCTGAATCTAACAGAATTAGACACACGAAATAGGAGCAGGATCAGGCTACACGGCCCCTGGGCCCGCTCCGCTACCCACAGGGCCATGACCGATCCGAACCTAGACTCATGTCCAAATTCCTGCCCGCTCCCCGTAACCCTTAATTCCCTTTACTTCTAGGAAACTCTCTATTTCTGTTTTAAATTTATGTAATGTAGCTTCTACAGCTTTTTGGGGCAGCATATTCCATGGACCTACCACCCTCTGAGTGAAGTAGTTCCTCCTCATCTCAGTTTTGAAAGAGCAGCCCCTTATTCTAAGACTATGCCCCCTAGTTCTAGTTTCACCCATCATCGGGAACATCCTCCCCGCATCCACCCGATCCAACCCCTTCACAATCTTGTATGTTTCAATAAGATCGCCTCTCATTCTTCTGAACTCCAATGAGTAGAGTCCCAATCTACTCAACCTCTCCTCGTATGTCCATCCCCTCATCCCCGGGATTAACCGAGTGAACCTTCTTTGTACTGACTCGAGAGCAAGTATGTCCTTTCTTAAGTATGGACACCAAAACTGTACGCAGTATTCCAGGTGCGGTCTCACCAATACCTTGTACAACTGAAGCAATACCTCCCTATTTTTATATTCTATCCCCCTAGCAATGAAAGCCAACATTCCATTGGCCGCCTTAATCACTTGCTGCACCTGCATACTAACCTTTTGAGTTTCGTGCACCAGGACCACCAGATCCCTTTGTACTTCAGTACTTTCCAGTTTCTTGCCATTAAGATAATAACTTGCTCTACGATTTTTCCTGCCAAAGTGCATAACCTCACACTTTCCAGTATTGTATTCCATCTGCCAAATCTCTGCCCACTTACTTAGCCTGTCTATGTCCCCTTGCAGGTTTTTTATGTCCTCCTCACTCACTACTTTCCCTTCCATCTTAGTATCATCTGCAAACTTTGATATGTTACACTCGGTCCCCTCCTCCAAATCGTTAATATAGATTGTAAAGAGTTGGGGACCCAGCACTGACCCCTGCGGAACACCACTAGTTACTGATTGCCAGTCTGAGAATGAACCATTTATCCCAACTCTCTGCCTTCTGTTAGATAGCCAATCCTCTATCCATGCCAGAATATTACCCCCAATCCCGTGATTTTTTATCTTAAGCAATAATCTTTTGTGTGGCACCTTGTCAAATGCCTTTTGGAAGTCTAAATACACTACGTCCACTGGTTCCCCTTTATCCACCCGATATGTTACTTCCTCAAAGAACTCCAGCAAATTTGTCAAACATGACTTCCCCTTCATAAAACCATGCTGACTTTGTCCTATTAAATTATGATTATCCAAATGTCCTGTTACTGTCTCCTTAATAATGGACTTCAAAATTTTACCTACCACAGATGTTAGGCTAACTGGTCTATAGTTTCCAGCCTTCTGTCTACTGCCCTTTTTAAATAAGGGTGTTACATTAGCAGTTTTCCAGTCTGCCGGGACCTTTGCCGAGTCCAGGGAGTTTTGGAAAATTATTACCAATGCATCCACAATCCCTACCGCCACTTCCCTCAAGACCCTAGGATGTAAGCCATCAGGTCCAGGTGATTTATCCGCCTTGAGTCGCATTATTTTACCGAGTACCACTTCCTTAGTGATTTTGATTGTGTTTAGCTCCTCCCCCCGCCCCCCCCCCCCCCCCCCCCCCTCCTTTAGCCCCCTGTTTGTCCAGTGTTGGGATATTCTTAGTGTCTTCTACTGTAAAGACTGATATAAAATATTCATTGTGTTTTTGCCATCTCCATATTTCCCACCATTAATTTCCCGGTCTCATCCTCTAAGGGACCAACATTTACTTTAGCCACCCTTTTTCTTTTTATATAACTATAAAAACTCTTACTATCTGTTTTTATATTTTTTGCTAATTTACTTTCATAATCTATCTTCCCCTTAATCAATCTTTTTGTTATTTTTTGCTGTCTTTTAAAGTTTTCCCAATCCTCTATCCTCCCACTAGATTTGGCTACCTTATATGCCCTTGTTTTTAGTCGAATACTATCCTTAATTTCTTTACTTAGCCACGGATGGCTGTCTTTTCTTTTACACCCTTTCCTTCTCAGTGGAATATATATTTTTTGGAAGTTGTAAAATAACTCCTTAAATGTACACCACTGATCATGTATCGTCTTACCCTTTAATCTATTTTCCCAATCCACTCTACTCAATTCCGCTCTCATACCTTCATAGTCTCCTTTATTCAAGCTTAGCACGCTTGTTTGAGATCCAACCTTCTCACCCTCTAATTGAATATGGAATTCAACCATGTTATGGTCACTCATTCCAAGGGGATCCTTTACTAGGACATTTTTAATTAATCCCGTCTCGTTACACAGGACCAGATTTAAGGTTGCTTGCCCCCTGGTCGGTTCAGTTACATACTGCTCAAGAAACCCATCCCTAATACACTCAATGAACTCATCCTCAAGGCAGCCCTGCCCAATTTGATTTGTCGAATTAATATGATAGTTAAAATCCCCCATAATTATAGCTGTTCCCTTATTACAAGCCTCAACTATTTCCTGATTGATACTCCGTCCAACAGAGTTGCCACTGTTCGGAGGCCTATAGACTACGCCCACTAGTGTTTTTTTCCCCTTATTATTCCTTACCTCCAGCCAAAAGAAGAATATGGACGAGTAAGTCACTCGGACACAAGAACAGCAGCACTTGAGCTGGTTGAGTGAACCCGCTGCTCTGTGTGGCACAGCCTGTAGATCCCCAGTGTCCGCTGCTCACTGCCGAGCAACTGTAGGGGCACTAGAGGGACGGGTGGAGGCCATTCAGCCCCTCGAGCCTGTTCCACTACTCAATCAGATCATGGCCGGTCTGTGTCACAACTCCATTTGCCTGCCTTTGCTCCACATCCATCGACACCCTTACCCAACAAAAATATTGCTCAGTCGTGAAGCTCCAATTAAGCCCCAGAATCCACAACCTTTTGAGGGGCGGGGAGAGTTCCAGATTTCCCCCACCCTTTGTGTGAAGAAGTGCTTCCTGACATCACCCCTGAACGGCCTGGCTCTAATTTTAAGGCTCTGCCCCCTTGTTCTGGACTCCCCCCACCAGAGGAAAGAGTTTCTCTCTCTCTACCCGATCAAATCCTTTAATCATCTTAAACACCTCGATTAGATCACCCCTTAATCTTCTAAACTCCAGGGAATACAAGCCTAGTTTCTGTGACCTGTCCCCCATAATTGAACCCTTTCAGCCCCGGTATCATTCATCAGGAACCTTATGGTTGTTGGAGGGCGTTAAACCCTTTAAATGGCCGCCGGTGGCAGGAGGAAGAAACTAGCCACGGCTCCTCTTCCAGATCACTTTCCAGTGCGCCTTGCTGGGCCGTGTGTGCCGGGCGAGGGCTGGGATGGTCTCGGCTGGGATGCGCCCCCCCCCCCCATGAGCAAATAGACAGGCCCACACAGAGCGGTCAGTCAAGAGAGGTACCAGAAGGGTGCTGGGGCCCATCCAACAATGGGGGAATTCGCTACCACATGGACTGGTTGAGGCGACTGGCATAGATTAACGGGGCGCTATGAGTATATGAGGATGAAAGGGTTCGGTTATAGCTGGAGAGTCTAGAACAGAGGGGTCACAGTCTCAGGATAAGGGGTCGGCCATTTAGGACTGAGATGAGGAGGAATTTCTTCACTCAGAGGGTGGTGAATCTTTGGAATTCTCTGCCCCAGAGGGCTGTGGAGGCTCAGTCGTTGAGTATATTCAAGGCTGAGATCGATAGATTTTTGGGCAGTAGGGAATGAAGGGATATAGAGATCGGGCGGGAAGGTGGCGATGAGGTAGAAGGTCAGCCATGATCTTATTGAATGGCGGAGCAGGCTCGAGTGGCCGACTCCTACTCCTGATTATGTTATATCGATAGGGTGGGAGGAGGCTCGTGCGGAGCATAAACACCAGCGCAGACCAGTTGGGCTGAATGGCCTGTTTCTGTGCTGTGAAATTCTAGGTAACAGTAGCCCAGCAAGAGTTGGTGTGGTGGGGAGAGAGAGGACACCGAAATCTCAACCTTTCTGTTCCGTGAAGATACGAAAGGGGCAGGAAGCTGGTCTGTCGCGCCTGCCCCACAGAACCGCCGCGCCTGGGGCTTCACGATTAGGCAGGCGTTGGCGCACATACATACCCGCCCACCATCAGTCACGCTCTGTCCTGGGACAGGCATCGACAGCAGACCGATAGACGAGAGACCCGACTGTGCTGCCGTGTCCACCGGTTGTCGGCGGTGTTGCAGCTCTGGATTTGCATGACTTTTTATTTTATAACCGTGTTTTTTTCTTTCCTAGCTCTGGGTGCCGGACAGACGTCTTTGTTCGGCAGCACTCAGCCCAAACTGGGCGCTACTCTTGGAGCGGGGGCGTTTGGAGCGGGGGCGTTCAATGCCGCCAATGCCGGCGTGGGATTCGGGGCACCTCAGGCTCCCATCTGTAAGTAGCTGTCGCACCAGGCAAGTGCGGCCTCCGCTGGTCAACTCCAGCTCATCCAAACCTCTGCTGCCCGTTTCCTAACTCGCACCAAGTCCCGTTCACCCATCACCCCAGTGCTTGACCTACATTGGCGCCCAGTCCAGCAACGCCTCGATTTATATTTTTAAAAATATTCTCATTCTTGCTTTCAAATTCCTCCGTGGCCTCAACCCCTCCATGTCTCTGTAACCTCCTCCAGCCCCACAACCCTCCGTGATCTCTACGCTCCTTCAATTCTGGCCTCCCCGACTTCTGGGATTCCCTCCTTAAACCCCTCTGCACTGCGCACCCTCTTAAAAACCTCCTGGAAAAATGTCTCTCTTCCTCCAAGCTTCTGAGTACTGCTCTCTCGCTTTCATTGACCAGTTCAGTCAATTTCCACAGGCCTAGCTGTGAAGTGCCTTAGGAGATTCCTGCTTTCCATCGCTCCACCATTGGCGGCCGTGCCTTCAGCTGTCTGGGCCCCAAGCTCTGGAATTCCCTCCCTAAACACCTCCACCTCTCTCATTTTAAGATGCTCTTTAAAACCTATCTCTGAAGCGCTTTGTGATATCCTGAGGTCATGAAAGGCTTGGTATAAATGTAGGTTTGTTGGTTCGTTCTATGCCTGTTTTTATCTCTGGCTCTCTGTTCCAGGTCTGACTGACCCCAATGCCTCTGCCACGCAGCAGGCCGTGTTACAGCAGCAGCTCAGCGCTCTGGCCTACACCCCTTTCGGAGACTCTCCGCTCTTCAGGAACCCCATGGTTGATCCCAAGAAGAAAGAGGAGGTAAGCCCCTTGACTGGCTTCCTCGGGCGTGTGTCCACGTTACAGGGCGTGAGTGGGCCTCGACCTTCGCCCGGGTAAACTGCCAACCACTTCGCAGTGATGGACACGTCTCCAGTCGGTGCAGAACAATGATAATTGAGTACGATTGTGTGGGGAGATTCTGGCGAGGGAACTGCATTGCTGCCTCAATAATGGCTGGTATTTATATCGCGCCTTCACATCATTAAAAAATCTCCCAAGGCAATTCACTGCTAGGCCTGTGGAAAATTGACTGAACTGATCAATGAAAGTGAGAGAGAAGTGTTCAGAAGCTTGGAGGAAGAGAGACTTTTTTCCTGGAGTTTTTTTTTTTAAAGAGGGGTGCGCAGTGCAGAGCGGTTTCGGGAGGAAATTCCAGAGTCGGATGCCGGCAGTTGAATCATCGAATGATGCAGCACAGAAGGAGGCCATTCGGCCTCTCGTGCCTGTGCCGGCTCTTAGAAAGATTCTCTCCAATTAGTCCCACTCCCCCCTGCTCTTGCCCCACAGCCCTGCAAATCTTTCCCCTTCGAGAACGCTCAGCTCCCAATGATGGGGCGAAAGGAAGGGGAGATCCACGAAAGGTATTCTAAAATGACAGGGATTTAAAACTATTTCCTCTGGTGGGGTGAAACCCAGAGCAAGGGGGCAGAACCTTAAAATCAGAGCCAGGCTGTTCAGGGGTGATGTCAGGAAGCACTTCTTCACACAAAGGGTGGTGGGAATCTGGAACTCTTCCCCCCAAAAAGCTGTTGAGGCTGGGGGTCAATTGGAGCTTTCAAGAGTGAGATCGATAGATTTTTGTTGGGTGAGGGTATCGAGGAATATGGAGCAAAGGTGGGTAGATGGTGTAAAGATACAGATCGGGTGTGGACTAACTGAATGGCGGAACAGGCTCGAGGGGCCGAATGGCCTCCTGTTCTGTGCGCTTTGGTTTTAATTTCTTTTCCCCTCTTCTTGCAGCGATTGAAACCCACTAACCCAGCGGCTCAGAAAGCCTTGACCACCCCCACTCACTACAAGCTGACACCCCGGCCCGCCACCAGAGTGCGGCCCAAGGCCCTACAGGCCACCGGATCCACCAAGGCCCAGCTCTTTGACGGACTGGATGACGATGAGCCGACGTCCCTATCCAACGGCACCTTCCTGCCCAGGTAAAGGCCTTTGACCCTTGGGGGTGTCTGCCGCCTTCCTGTCTCTGTGTGTCTCTCTGCGCCCCTGACTGCTGAGGCCCCAATCTCAAAACTTCTTTAAAACCAGACTCTAAACCTCATTCTTTGTGGCCCAAGAGCTGATGATTCAAAATTAAAATAATGAGCATTCAGAAATGCAGATTTGTTGGAGGCGAGCTATGTCTGGTAAACGAATGTTTAATTTTTAAAAATAATGACTGCATTGCTTTTATCAATCCAATCAGTCATTATATATGGTTATATGTATATAACAACCAAAACCTGCATTTATATAGCGCCTTTAATGTAGTAAAATGTTCCAAGGTGCTTCACAGGAGTGTAATCAGGTAAAATCTAACACCGAGCCGCATGGAGAAATTAGGGCAGGTGACCAAAACCTTAGTCAGAGGTCGGTTTTAAGGAGCGTCTTAAAGGAGGAGAGAGAAGTCGAGGCGGAGAGGTTTGGGGCCCAGGCAGCTGAAGGCACGGCCGCCAATGGTGGAGCGATTAACATCAGGTTACAGAGATGGGGAGGGGCAAGGCCGTGGAGGGATTTGAAAACGAGGATGAGAATTTTGAAATCAAGGCGTTGCTCAACCAGGAGCCGATGTAGGTCAGCGAGCACAAGGGGGCGACGGAGGAACAGGACTTGGTGCGAGATAGAATCATAGAAAGTTACAGCACGGAAGGAGGCCATTCCGGCCCATCGTGTCCGCGCCGGCCAACAAAGAGCTCTCCAGCCTAATCCCACTTCCCAGCTCTTGGTCCGTAGCCCTGCAGGTTACAGCATCCCAAGGGCACATCCAAGTACTTTTTAAATGTGGTTCGGGTTCCTGCCTCTACCACCCTTTCAGGCAGTGAGTTTCAGACCCCCACAACCCTCTGGGTGAAGAAATTTCCCCTCAAATCCCCTCTAAACCTTCCACCAATTACTTTAAATCTGTGCCCCCTGGTTTTTGACTCCTCTGCTAAGGGAAATAGGTCCTTTCTATCCACTTTATCTAGGCCCCTCATAATTTTATACACCTCAGTAAGGTCTCCCCTCAGCCTCCTCTGTTCCAAGGAAAACCGACCCAGCCTATCCAGTCTTTCCTCATAGCTAAGATTCTCTGCTCCCGGCAACATCCTTGTAAATCTCCTCTGTACCCTCTCTAGTGCAATCACATCTTTCCTGTAATGTGGTGACCAGAACTGCACGCAGTACTCTAGCTGAGGCCTAACTAGTGTTTTATACAGTTGAAGCATAACCCCCCTGCTCTTGTATTCTATGCCACGGCTAATAAAGGCAAGCATTCCGTATACCTTCTTAACCACCTTATCTACCTGGCCTGCTACCTTCAGGGATCTGTGGACATGCACTCCAAGGTCCCTTTGTTCCTCTACACTACTCCGTGTCCTAACATTTATAGTGCATTCCCTTTCCTTGTTAGCCCTCCCCAAATGCATTACCTCACACTTCTCCAGATTGAATTCCATTTGTTGCCGTTCTGCCCTCCTGATCAATTTATTGATATCTTCCTGCAGTCTACAGCTTCCTTCTTCAGTATCAACCACACAGCCGATTTTAGTATCATCTGCAAACTTCTTAATCATACCCCCTATATTCAAGTCTAGATCATTGATATATACCACAAAAAGCAAGGGACCTAGTACTGAGCCCTGCGGAACCCCACTGGAAACAGCCTTCCAGTCACAAAAACACCCATCAACCATTACCCTCTGCTTCCTGTCTCCGAGCCAGTTTTGAATTTAACTTGACACTTTGCCCCGGATCCCATGGGCTTTTAACTTTGTGACCAGTCTGCCATGTGGAACCTTATCAAAAGCCTTGCTAAAGTCCAGAAACACTACATCAAACGCACTACCCTCACCTACCCTCCTTGTTACCACCTCAAAAAAAATTCAATCAAGTTTGTCAGACATGATCTTCCCTTAACAAATCCGTGCTGACTATCCTTGATTAATCCGTGTCTTTCTAAATGAAGATTTATCCTGTCCTTCAGAATTCTTTCCAATAATTTTCCCACCACCGAGGTTAGGCTGACTGGCCTGTAATTACTCGGTCTATCCTTTTCTCCCTTTTTAAACAATGGTACCGCATTAGCAGTCCTCCAGTCCTCCGGCACCACACCTGTAACCAGAGAGGATTGGAAAATGATGGTCAGGGCCTCTGCTATTTCCTCTTCTGCTTCGCTTAGCAGCCTGGGATACATTTCATCCAGGCCTGGGGATTTATCCACTTTTAAAGCTGCTATATCCCTTAATACTTCCTCTCTCACTATGTTTATTCCATCTAATATTTCACACTCCTCCCCCCCAATAGCAATGTCTGCTTCGCCCCTCTCCTTTGTGAAAACAGACGCAAATTATTCATTAAGAACCCTACTGACGTCTCCCGCCTCCACACACACATTACCCCCATGATCTCTAATAGGCCCTACCCTTTCTTTAGTTATCCTCTTACTCTTAATATATTTATAAAAACATCTTTGGATTTTACTTGCCAATAATTTTTCATGCTCTCTCTTTGCTTTCCTAATATCCTTTTTAATTGCACCCCTGCACTTTCTGTACTCCTAAGATTCTGCAGCATTTAGCCCTCGGTATCTGTCATATGCCTCCCTTTTTTTCTTTATCCTACCCTGTATGTCCCTAGACATCCAGGGGGCTCTACATTTGTTAGTCCCACCTTTTTTCTTTAAGGGCACATATTTGGTCTGAACCCTCCGGATCTCCTCCTTGAATGCCTCCCACTGCTCTGACACTGATTTACCTTCAAGTAGCTGTTTCCAGTCCACTGTGGCTAAATCCCCTCTGAGCTTAGCAAAATTTGCTTTTCCCCAATTTAGAATTTTTATTCCTGGTCTATCCTTGTCCTTTTCCATAACTACCTTAAATCTAACAGAATTATGGTCACTAGCACCAAAACGCTCCCCCACTGATACGCCTTCTACCTGCCCAGCTTCATTCCCTAAAACTAAGTCCAGAACCGCCCCCTTCCTTGTTGGGCTTGCTACATACTGGCTAAAAAAGTTCTCCTGGATGCATTTTAGGAATTCTGCACCCTCTATACCCTTCACACTAATTTTTTCCCAGTTAATATTGGGGTAAGTTGAAATCCCCTACTATTACTGCCCTATAGTTTTTGCACTTTTCAGAAATTTGTCTACATATTTGTTCTTCTATCTCCCTCTCACTGTTTGGAGGTCTATAGTACACTCCCAGCAGTGTGATTGCCCCTTTTCTGTTTTTCAATTCGACCCATATGGCCTCGTTTGATGATCCCTCCAACATATCCCTCCTCACAGCTGTAATAGTTTCTTTAATCAATACCGTGACCCCCCCCCTCCCTTTTTACCTCCCTCGCTATCCCGTCTGAAAATCCTGTAACCGGGAATGTTGAGCTACCATACCTGCCCCTCTTTCAGCCACGTCTCTGTAATAGCTATAATATCATAGTCCCAAGTATCTACCTGTGCCCTCAGCTCCTCTGCCTTGTTCGCTATACTGCTTGCATTGAAGTAGATACCATTTAGTACAGGCAAACCTCCTTGTTGTCTACTATCTAGCCCGCGATTCCTCTGTCCTTCCAATTTACTTTCTACATTTTTGTTTTCCAATTCCAGTTTTTCTTCCCTCCCTATTGACTCTATACGTAGGTTCCCATCCCCCTGCCAAGCTAGTTTAAACCCTCCCCAACAGCACTAGCCCGTTCAGCTTGTAGAGGTCCCACCTCTCCCAGAAACAGTTCCAATTCCTCAGGAATCTAAAGCCCTCCCTCATACACCATCTCTCCAGCCGTGCGTTCATCTGCTTTATCTTCCTATTTCTGTACTCACTAGCACATGGCACTGGTAGTAATCCGCAGATTACTACCTTTTGAGGTCCTGCTTTTTAATCTCTTCCCTAGCTCCTTAAACTCTACCTGCAGGACCTCATCCCTCTTCCTACCTATGTCGTTGGTACCGATATGGACCACGAGCTCTGGCTGTTCACCCTCCCCCCTCAGAATGCCCTGCAGCCGTTCAGTGACATCCATGACCCTGGAACCAGGGAGGCAACATACCATCCTGGAGTCATGTCTGTGGCCACAGAAACGCCTGTCTGCTCCCCTAACTATCAAATCCCCTACCACTATTGTTCTCCCTCTCATCTTCCCCCCCCTGCCTGTGTAGCTGAGCCTTCAATGGTGCTGTGTACTTGGCTCTGGCTGCACTCCCCAGAGGAACCCTCACCAGTACTCAGCACCAAATACTGGTTGGTGAGCAAGATGGGCTCGGGACTCCTGCACTGCCTGCCTGGTCGTCCTCTTCTGTCTGACGGTCACCCATTCTCTCTCTGCCTGCACACTCTTAAGCTGCAGGGTGACCACCTCCCGAAAAGTGTTATCCACGTAGCTCTCAGCCTCGCGAATGCACCACAGTGACTGCAGCCGCCGCTCACGCTCCGTAACCTGGTGCTTGAGCTGCTGTAGCTGGCGACACTTCCTGCAAATGTGGTCGTCCAGACCACGGGAGGTGTCCAGGACTTCCCACATGACACAGGATGTGCATTCCACGGGTGTGAGCTGCCCTGCCATACCTCTAATTAACAGACTATTTACTAACCTAGCTGGAATAAACTTAAAAACTTTAAGAAAGCCAAGTAAAAACACTTACCAGATACTCACCAATCGGCTCCCTCGTTTTGAACGTTTAGTTTTTAGTCCCGGCTCTTAATTTAAACCAGTGCCCAAGATAGAGAAATACTGACCAACCAATCACTTCCCTGCTTTCCTGTGACATCACTCCTTGTTTTTTGGACTCCTGGATTTTTTTTTCCCCTCTGCTCCGGTTCCCAGCTCGGTCCGCTCTCCCCGGCTGCTCACAGTGAGTTCAGGCCCCTCTCCGACCCCGCTCTTTATTTACTGGCCTCTGCTCCGGTTCCCGGCTCGGTCCGTTCCTCCTCTCTCAGTGAGTTCAGGCCCCTCTCCGACCCCGCTCTTTATTTACTGGCCTCTGCTCCGGTTCCCGGCTCGGTCCGCTCCTCCTCTCAGTGAGTTCAGGCCCCTCTCTGACCCCACTCTTTATTTACTGGCCTCTGCTCCGGTTCCCGGCTCGGTCCGCTCCTCCTCGGCAGCTCGCAGTGAGTTCAGGCTCCTCTCTGACTGCGCTCTTTATTTACTGCCTTTGCTCCAGTTCCTGGCTCGGTCCGCTCCTCCTCAGCAGCTCGCAGTGAGTTCAGGCCCCTCTCCGACCCCGCTCTTTATTTACTGGCCTCTGCTCCAGTTCCCGGCTCGGTCCGCTCCTCCTCGGCTGCTCACACTGGCAGCAGAGTTTTGGATCACCTGAGGTTAACGTAGGGTGGAATGTGGGAGGCCAGTCAGGAGTGCGTTGGAATAGCCAAGTCTAAAAGTAACAAAGGCATGGATGCGTATGTACATCCATATGGGATAAAAGGAGGGGTAGTAGCTTGGATTGAAAGCGCCTTGATTTGGGAGGGGTGGATTTAGGGTCAACTGGTAAAGGGTTAGTTGCGGTGCACCCCAGGGACCAGTGCTGGGTGCAGAAATAAGCAATGACAGGTGGCAGATACAATTTAATGTGGATAAGTATCAGGTAATACACTTTGAGACAAAGCAATCCATGGGCGTATGGTCTCATTGGGAAGACACTGAAGGGTGTGCATGAACAGACATAGGGTTCATCTACAGAAGTGCAGGTGGGCGCAGCCGAACAAAAGGCCAATGTCATTTTAGATTTTATAAAAGACGTAAGAGAGCGTGAGCAAAGGGGCAATAAATTGTACGGCCATTCATGAGGCCACAGTTGGAGTACTGAGTGGAGTTGTGGGCACCCCATTATAAACATTGAAGCCAGAGAGAGGGGACAGTGTAGATTGAGCAGGGTGATTGGTTGGGAAACTCTAGCTATGAGGAGAGACTTGAGATACTGGGACTATTCCTACTGGGGCACAGAGGATTCAGTAGACATGTTTAAAATTATGAAGGGTTTTGATAGTGAACAGGGAAAGACTCTTTCCTCTGGTTGGGTTGTCCATGATGAGGATCGTCTATTTCAAACCCTCAGTGAGGAGAAGGACTTGGGGGCATTTCTTGTGTATTTGGACTTTCAGAAGGCTTTCGATAAGGTCCCGCGTAACAGATTGGCGTGCAAAGTTAAAGCACATGGGATTGGGGGCAAGGTACTGACTTGGATAGAGAACTGGTTGGCAGACAGGAAGCAAAGAGTTGGAATAAACAGGTCTTTCTCAGAGTGGCAGGCAGTGACTAGTGGGGTACCGCAGGGATCGGTCCTAGGACCCCAGCTATTCACAATATATATTAATGATCTAGACGAGGGAACTAGATGTAATATCTCCAAGTTTGTGGACGACACAAAGCTGGGTGGGCGTGTGTGCTGCGAGGAGGATGCCGAGAAACTCCAGTATGATTTGGACAGGTTGGATGATTGGGCAGATACATGGCAGATGCAGTATAATGTGGATAAGTGCAAGGTTATCCACTTTGGTGGCAAAAACAGGAAGGCAGATTATCATCTGAACGGCAATAGATTGGGAGAAGGGGAAGCGCAATGAGACCTGGGTGTCCTTGTGCACCAGTTGCTGAAGGTAAGCATGCAGGTGCAGCAGGCGGTTAAGAAGGCAAATGGTATGTTGGCCTTCATAGCGAGAGGATTCGAGTACAGGAGCAAGGATGTCTTGCAGTTGTACAGGGCCTTGGCGAGACCGCACCTTGAGTATTGTGTGCAGTTTTGGTCGCCTTATCTGAGGAAGGATGTTCTTGCCATGGAGGGAGTGCAGCGAAGATTCACCAGACTGATACCTGGGATGGCAGGAATGACGTATGAAGAGAGATTGGGTCGATTAGGCTTATATTCGCTAGAGTTTAGAAGAATGAGAGGGGATCTCATTGAAACTTATAAAATTCTAACAGAACTAGACGGACTAGATGCAGGAAGGATGTTCCCGATGGCGGGGGAGTCCAGAACCAGGGGTCACAGTCTAAGGATAAGGGATAAGCCATTTAGGACTGAGATGAGGTGGAATTTCTTCACCCAGAGATTGGTGAACCTGTGGAATTCTCTACCACAGAAGGCAGTTGAGGCCAACTTATTAAATATATTCAAGAAGGAATTAGATATATTTCTTAAGGCTAAAGGGATATGGGGAGAAGCCAGGGACAGGGCACTGAATTTGGATGATCAGCCATGATCTCATTGAATGGCGGAACAGGCTCGAGGGGCCGAATGGCCTACTCCTGCTCCTATCTTCTATGTTTACTCGGTTGTTTGAGCATCGAAAGCATTGCCACACAGCGAGGCAGAGACCATTGCATCTTTTACGGGAAATATGGATAAATAATAAGTAAAGAAAGTTTGGGATTGATACAGGGCTATGGGGAGAGAGCGGGGCAGTGGGATTAGTTTGGGATTGATACAGGGCTATGGGGAGAGAGCGGGGCAGTGGGATTAGTTTGGGATTGATACAGGGCTATGGGGAGAGAGCGGGGCAGTGGGATTAGTTTGGGATTGATACAGGGCTATGGGGAGAGAGCGGGGCAGTGGGATTAGTTTGGGATTGATGCAGGGCTATGGGGAGAGCGGGGCAGTGGGATTAGTTTGGGATTGATGCAGGGCTAGAGGGGGTGCGGCAGAGAGTTGGGTTATACGGTTGGTCCTGGGATGATTTTGGCCAGGTGCACACTGACTGTAATCGTTGCTGCTTACGCTGGGCCAGTCACTTAACTAAACTTCCTTGTGGGCAGGAAGAGCATCAAGAAGCTGGTGCTGAAGAGCATGAATAACTCGACGCTGTACTCGCCCACACTCAGCAAGGAACCAGACGACCTGGCATCGCCGTCGGAATATCCGGAGAACGGAGAGAAGTGAGTACAACGACTGAGTTTCATTTGCCGGGCAGGGGAATGGACCCGGTCTCGCAGCCTCTGCCCCGCCATTGGGTGTTCCTGGGTTAGTTACCGTATGCTAGTCCCCACCATCTGAACCAGCAAGCTAACCATGTTCCAAGAATTGGCCTTAAATTGGTATCCAACAAACTAAAGAAGGAGGAGGAATCCTAGAGAAACACCGTTCCTGTGCCGGCTCTTTGAAAGAGCTAACCAGTTTGTTTTTTGTTCCTGGGATGTGGGCATCACTGGCAAGGCCGGCATTTATTGCCCATCCCTAATTGCCCTTGAGAAGGTGGTGGTGAGCCGCCTTCTTGAACCGCTGCAGTCCGTGTGGTGAAGGTGCTCCCACAGTGCTGTTAGGGAGGGAGTTCCAGGATTTTGACCCAGCGACGATGAAGGAACGGCCGATATACTTCCAAGTCAGGATGGTGTGTGACTTGGAGGTGGCGGTGTTCCCATGCGCCTGCTGCCCTTGAGCTTCAAGGTGGTAGAGGTCGCGGGTTTGGGAGGTGCTGCCAAAGAAGCCTTGATGAGTTCCTGCAGTACATCATGTAGATGGTCCCACTTCCCCGCTCTTGCCCCGTAGCCCTTCAAATTTCTTCTTTTCCAGTATTTATCCAATTTCCTTTTGAAAGTTACTATTGTGAAAGAGGGGAAGGAAATTGCATGATGCAGTCAGCATTCACATAACCCATTTTAAAACTGTTGCACCCAACAAGCCAATCTCCCTCTCGGTCTGGGTCTTCTCCCACCTACCCATCATCATAACATCCCTCAACCCCCTTCCCCCTCCAGAAACGCGTCCGTTTCTCTCTTGGCCCTATTTGTACCGTCTGCTTACTTTTCAACAACTTTAATTCCCTTTTGTAAACAAGCTCATTCCCTAACCCCCCGCCACCCCTCCCGACTTCCCTTCGTATATCTAACTTGCTCACGTTTAATCCCCTGGGATTTGAATCCTTCACGGGGAGTTCAGTTCCGCCACTGAATACAGCACAGGAGCTGGCCATTCGGCCGATGGGGCCTGTGCTGGCTCGTTGTGAGAGCTGTCCAATTAGTCAGTTCTTTTATTCCCCCCCCCCCCCCAATAAGTGTTCAGTTCCCAATCTGAATCTCAAATTTCATCCGAAGAAAACAACCCCGACTTCTGGAACTGTTCCTGACCCCCAGAACCCTTTTGGGTGCTGGCTCCGATCTCACTCCTTGCTTCATTCTTCCAGGGCTTGACAGGCTAGATGAATGGAGGATGTTTCCCCTGACTGGGGAGTCTAGAACCAGGGGTCACAGTCTCAGAATAAGGGGTCGGCCATTTAGGACTGAGATGAGGGGAAATTTCTTCACTGAGGGTAGTGAATCTCTGGAATTCTCTACCCCAGAGGGCTGTGGAGGCTCTGTCGTTGAGTACATTCAAGACAGAGATCAATAGATTTTTGAATATGAAGGGCTATAGGGATAGTGCAGGAAAGTGGAGTTGAGGTAGATGATCAGCCATAGTCTTATTGAATGGCGGAGCAGGCTCGAGGGGCCTATTTCTCCTGTTCATGTGGATGGTCCAGATAATGGCGTCCTGGTTCCTCCTCACAGTGAGCATGAAAGCAGACTGGAGAGAGAGGATGATGAGCACCCGGAGGTGAATAAATGCTACACCAACACCATCGTTAAGCCAATCCCACAGACGCCCGAGGGACTGGCCTGCAACAAGCACCTGAACTGCACCATGGATGACACCATCGCGGAGATGAACTTGAGAAACAACCTGCGGAACGGCACGTTGGAGGGAAGCAGTGAGGACACGTCCTTCATCGACGGGTCCCTGCATGAGGAGCGGGAGGCAGAGGTGGACGACAACTTGCCTCCTCACCCAGCAGGTGAGCCGCTGTAGGGGAGCGTCCACGTACAGGAACTACAAACCTGCAGACGCAAGCGTGCCTCTTTTTTACCTTTCAAATGTCAGAAGGTCGTGGGTTCAAGTCCCGCTCCAGAGACTGTAGCCCATAGTCCAGGCCGACACTCCCAGTGCAGTACTGAGGGAGCGCCGCACTGTCGGAGGGGCAGTACTGAGGGAGCGCCGCACTGTCGGAGGGGCAGTACTGAGGGAGCGCCGCACTGTCGGAGGGGCAGTACTGAGGGAGCGCCGCACTGTCGGAGGGGCAGTACTGAGGGAGCGCCGCACTGTCGGAGGGGCAGTACTGAGGGAGCGCCGCACTGTGGGGGGGCAGTACTGAGGGAGCGCCACATTGTCGGAGGGGCAGTACTGAGGGAGCGCCGCGCTGTGGGGGGGCAGTACTGAGGGAGTGCTGCACTGTCGGAGGGACAGTACTGAGGGAGCGCCACATTGTCAAAGACTATCTTTCCCGTCAGGTGGATGTAAAAGATCCCACGGGTGGACTCTCTGGTCCATCCAGCCTGTCTCCCACACTTGGGATACCTTGTGTATCAGTGTATACACTCCCCAGCCCACCCAGATCCATGTGATCACTTGGGAGAGGCAAAAACCAGGCCAATTTGGAAGATGGGCGGGGGGGGGGAATATCTGGGAAATTCCTTTCCGACCCCCCTTTAGGCGATCAAAACTAGTGGAGGAGATCACTCTGGCCCTGATGGTGCTGTACTTGCCTTTTATCATCTTTTCTCCACGCTGTGCTAATACTGATAGTGTGCGTTCCTTTTGCCAGGCATTGTACTGACCCGGGTTGGTTATTACACCATCCCCTCCATGGACGAACTGGCCCAGCAACTGACCAGCGAGAGCGGAGAATGCATCGTGGAGAACTTTACCATCGGGCGCAGAGGTCAGTGCTCAACGAGTGATGGGAACGCGACAAACTGGGGCTGATTGACGAGCTATCGCTGGCCAGGCCGGCATTTATTGCCCGTCCTTAATTGCCCTCGAAGGTGGTGGTGAGCCGCTGCCCTGAACCAGCTGAGTCAACCACGTTGCGGTGGGTCTGGGGTCACCCAGACCGGGTGAGGGCGGCAGACTTCTTCCCTAAAGGGCATTAGTGAACCAGATGGGTTTTTACAACAATCCGATAGTTTCATGGTCACCATCACTGAAACTAGCTTTTTATTCCAGATTTATTTAATTAACTGAATTTAAATTCCCCAGCTGCCGGGGTGGGATTTGAACTCATGTCTCTGGATCATTAGTCCAGGCCTCGGGATTACTAGCCCAGTGACGTTACCGCTACGTCACCGTTCCCGGTGGGGCCTCTGCCGGGTTAGCCGCTAACTTGAGGTTTTTTTACTGCAGGTTATGGTTCTGTATATTTCCCCGGCGTCGTGAATCTGACCAACATGAACCTTGATGAGATTGTGCACGTGCGCAGGAAGGAGGTGACTGTTTACCTGGACGATGAGAAAAAGCCCCCTGTGGGTGAGGGCCTGAACAGGTAAACCCTGGGGGCGGGCTGTGTGCGAGGGAGGAGGGGAGTTGGGGCCAGAGGGGGGAAACAACCAGCTCAGTGGTCATGGATCCGACCATTGCAATCCAATTGTGGTTTAAGGTTGTCGATACCTTGGGCACCCTGTGGGTGCATCGAATTCAGAGGGAGCAGAAGTGATGGAGTCACTGCGTTCCGTGCTGGGCAGCACGCCTCGGGAAGGATATAGTGCCCTCCTGAGTGGGTGCAGTGCAGATTCACCAGAAGGTTTCCGTTAATCCTCATTCTGATTCACCAACCAGTGTGAGCAACCCTCCCGCTGTTTACCCTCAAATCTTCACTTCAATTCCCTCCCCGTTCTGAGCCTTTCTTCGTATAAGGAGAGATTGGGTCGACTAGGCCTGTATTCACTAGGATTATATTCGCTAAAGTTTAGAAGAATGAGAGGGGATCTCATTGAAACGTATAAAATTCTGACAGGGCTAGACAGACTGGATGCAGGGCGGATGTTTCCCCTGGCTGGGGTGGGTCTGGGGCGGGTGGGGGGGGTTCTAGAACAAGGAGTCACAGTCTCAGGATACTGGGTAGGACATTTAGAACTGAGATGAGGAGAAATTTCTTCACTCAGAGGGTGGTGAACCTGTGGAATTCTCTACCCCAGAAGGCTGTGGAGGCCAAGTCACTGAATATGTTTAAGAAGGAGATAGATAGATTTCTAGACACACAAAAAAAAGGCATAAAGGGGTATGGGGAGAGAGTGGGAATCTGGTATTGAGATAGAGGATCAGCCATGATCATATTGAATGGCGGAGCAGGCTAGAATGGCTGACTCCTGCTCCTATTCTTCTATGTTTCTAACCCTCGTTCCCGGTCTCATTCTGGTGAATCTTCCCTGTCCCCTTTCCATGGCTCCAGTTCCCTTCCTCTAATGGGATGCCCATAACTGCACGCAACACTCTAGCTGTGGCCTTGCCTCGTGTCCAGTACAATTTCAACATTTCCTTGCCTTTTACATTCCAGATCCCCTTCTGTGTAAAGTCACAATCCCATGTGCCTGTTTCAGCATTCTGGTGTTATCTGCAGTGCATTAGGTACTCAGTTTATCTAACTCCGCACACCTAAAACCGTGGAAGGAGGCTATTGCTTGAGGGTTCATGTTTCTTTGGCCAATTTTCTAAGCTCACCTGCTGAAGATGGAATGATGCAGTACAGAAGGGGCCCATCGTGCCTGTGCCGGCTCTTTGAGCGAGCTCTCCGATTAGTCCCACTCCCCCCTGCTCTTTCCCCACAGCCCTGTGAATTTCTCCCCTTCCAGTATTTATCCAATTCCCCTTTTGAAAGTTACGATTGAATCTGCTTCCACCGCCCTTTCAGGCAGCGCGTTCCAGATCACAACAACTCGCTGCGTTTATATTAAAACATTCTCTTTTATTTGTCCATAGGATGTGGGTGTCACTGGCAAGGCCAGCATTTACTGCCCATCCCTAAATCTCCCCTCCGGTTCCTTTGCCAATTACTTTAAATCCGTGTCCTCTGGTTACTGACCCTCCTGCCACTGGAAACAGTAGATAGGATGAAATGTCAAAACCCCTCATCATTTTGAACACCTCTATTAAATTTCCCCTTAACCTTCTCTGCTCTTAGAACAACACCAGCTTCTCCAGTCTCTCCACATAACTTTATTCTGGTAAATCTCCTCTGCAGGTGATGCCTTCTGTTGGGGTGCAGTTCCATGGATCCAGTAGCCAAATAACCATTGTTTTTGTATGAACTATTCAACTGTGGAGGCCTTTGCCCCAAGCCGGACCCTGGGTCTCACTTGAGGGTCAGCAGGAACGACAGAGTAGCGATCGGGAGCAGGAATCTTGGCTGATATCTGCTTTCTCTCTCTCTTTCCCCACCCCCCTCTTGGAAAAGGCGCGCTGAAATAACGCTGGATGGCATCTGGCCGACCGATAAAACCACTCGCAGCCTGATCAAGTCGCCCGAGCGCCTGATGGAGATGGGTTTCGAGGAGAGGCTGGAGAACTCCTCGCGGAAGCAGGGTGCCCGCTTCCTGGAGTACAGGTCCGAGACCGGGTCCTGGGTCTTCGAGGTAAGGACTGGCCTGTTGTACATCACCCGCTGGCGCTCCTTCCCCTTTCCCTCTACCGGTGAGAGAGCGCCGGCTCACCGGCTTTTAAACGGAAAAAGCTGCACATGCGCGGTATTTAGAATGGGCCCCGCAGCCCCTTAAAGGGGCCCCACACCCAAAAAATATTAAAGGGAGCATTGCCCGGGACAGGTTGGAATCTTGGCTCCAGCTTCACTGAGGCTACAGACTCTGCGTTTGATTCTGCATCTGCCTGCTCAGTACAGTTGAAAAATTTCCACCCCACCCACCCTTGCTCTTTGCTTTATTGCCCTTGGTCAGCTTCCCCCCCCCCCCCCTTGCTGGGTGGGACTGCCACAGGCTGGTGTACATGGATGGTACAGTGACACTTGCTGAGAGACCCAAATAACTTGGTAAAATGTACATGGGGTACTCTGAAACCACAGGCACTTGCACGTCACGGCCTTCAATGCACCATGTAGCTTTTACAACTTGAAACACGGGATGCAGCCTGTTGCAAAGCTGCTGTATCTGGAACCAAGGCTTCTTCGGCAGCACCTCCCAAACCCACGACCTCCACCACCTAGAAGGACAAGGGCAGCAGGCGCATGGGAACACCACCACCTCCAAGTTCCCCTCCAAGTCACACACCAGCCTGACTTGGAAGTATATCGCCGTTCCTTCATTGTCGCTGGGTCAAAATCCTGGAACTCCCTCCCTAACAGCACTGTGGGAGTACCTTCACCACACGGACTGCAGCGGTTCAAGAAGGCGGCTCACCACCACCTTCTCGAGGGCAATTGGGGAGGGGCAATAAATGCCGGCCTTGCCAGCAACGCCCACATCCCGTGAATGAATAAAAAAAACTTTTGCCGAGCCTGGATCCCTGGCGTTCCCTTTGCAACTGGCTTCCTTTCTCCCCCACTGCCTCCCCCCCACCCCGGTGAGGTCAGTGTATGCCGGTTAACGCGAGGCAGCAGCGGGTTTTGTGGAATGGGGATCTCTTTACCCAACATCCACGGCGGCAGAGAAACTGCTCTCTCTCTCTGGGATTGAACGCTGGCACAGCTCTGTCCCGGGGATAGAGGGGGTGCTTTGGATGCTGGGTAAAGAACTCCCCATTTTGCTTCATTTTCGCAGTACGTACACTGACCATTCTGGGAAAAATAAGGGAAGACCTGTTTTTTAAAATTAAAAAAATGGACAGCTGATGCCAGTCCCGAAGATGTCTGTGATTTACAGGATTCACTGCAGTCTGGCCCAAGCTGGGTTGTAACAAGGCACAGTACTGAGGCTGCAGAGTGAGCACAGAGTGCAGCCTGTGCATCTGTCTGCCTCCCTTCTCTCAGTTAGCTATCTCTTCCCTCCACTATTCCACCCCGCCCCCAACACGGTGGTCTCTTCCCTTCTCTCTCCCCCTCCACTTCAGAACCAAGTGCTGTCGGAAAAGTCACACTTAAGCCAATGCAGATAGTGTGATACCTAGCCTGTGTGATATTCCCACTGCCTCTGCTTCACCGACAGCTTATAATGCACGGGACAGAAGGGCAAAATCTGGCCTTTTTTTTCCCCCTTTTTTTTAAATAGTGGACACATTCTGAACACTCAGCTGTCAGCCGTGGCTCAGTGGGCAGCACTTTCGCCTCTGGGTCAGATGGCCGTGGGTTCAGGGCCCACTGCAGAGACTTGAGCACAATAATCCAGGCTGACACTCCAGTGCTGCACTGTCGGAGTTGCTGTCTTTCAAATGAGATGTCAGACCGAGGCCCCGGCTGCCCCCTCGGGTGGACGTAGAGGATCCCATGGTCACTATTGGAAGAAGAATCACAGAAACCCCACAGTGCAGATAGAGGCCATTTCGGCCCATCGAGCCTGCACCGACACATATCCCACCCGATCCCCGTAACCCCACGTATTTAATCCCCCTAACACTAAGGGTCAATTTTTATCATAGCCAATCAACCTAACCCGCACATCTTTGGACTGTGGGAGGAAACCGGAGCACCCGGAGGAAACCCACGCAAACACGGGGAGAATGTGCAAACTCCACACAGACAGTCACCCGAGGCCGGATTCGAACCCGGGTCCCTGGCGCTGTGAGGCAACAGTGCTAACCACTATGCCACCGGGAGTTCTCCCCGGTGTCCTGGGGCCAATATTTATCCCTCAATCAACATCACTAAAACAGATTATCCGGTCATTATCACATTGCTGTTTGTGGGAGCTTGCTGTGTGCAAATTGGCTGCTGCGTTTCCTACATTACAACAGTGACTACACTTCAAAAAGTAGTGTTCAGAGCTAACCTTTGATCCCTGCAACTCCTGCTCCAGGTGGTGCATTTCTCCAAATACGGGCTCCAGGATTCGGATGAGGAGGAGAGCGAGCCGCCCTCGAAGGCTGAAACCAAGAAGATGAAAACAGCAGCTCTTCCGGACCAGCAGGCAGCGCCGGTCAAGTCCACCCTGCTCGAGCAGGTAACTCTGCGCCAAACGGCACTGCCAGGCTGCCGCGCTCCCCCTCCCCACCAAAAACGTCCCACAGCGGCACTGCCAGGCTACTGTGCTGCCCTTCATAATCATAATCAACTTTTATTGTCATTGTTAGTGCACAAGTGCAGTACAACGAAATGTAGGCTTGCGGCTCCCGAGAGTGTGCATTTAGATAAGACATTTAAACATTCAGCATACATTTGGCTTGTAATTCATTAACATAACCATAATAAAGTGCATTGGCAGATGTGCAGGCTTTAGAGTTTATTTGTGGAGTTCAGTAGGATGACATGACATAAGAACACCCCAGAATGGTAGTGCCAAACCCGCCACTCTTGCACCTCCAACAGGGAAAGCAAATTGTGTGGAGGACGCAAAGAATCTCCAAAGGGATGTAGACAGGTTAGGCTCAGTGAGTGGGCGAAAACTTGGCAGATGGAGTTTAATGTGGGAAAATGCGAGATTATCCACTTTGGTAGGAAAAATAAAAAAAGCAAATTATTATTTAAATGGGGAGAGATTACAAAATGCTGAGGTACAGAGGGATCTGGGGGCCCTTGTACATGAATCACAAAACGTTAGCATGCAGGTACAGCAAGTAATTAGGAAGGCAAATGGTGTGTTGGCCTTTATTGCAAAGGGGGATGGAGTATAAAAGTAGGGAAGTCTTGCTACAACTGTACAGGGTATTGGTGAGACCATACCTGGAGTACTGCGTACAGTTTTGGTCTCCATATTTAAGGAGGGATATACTTGCATTGTGACAGTTCAGAGAAGGTTCACGAGGTTGATTCCGGAGATGAAGGGGTTGTCTTATGAGGAAAGGTTGAGCAGGTTGGGCCTATACTCATTGGAGTTTAGAAGAATGAGAGGGGATCTTATTGAAACATATAAGATTCTGAGGGGGCTCGACAGGGTAGATGCAGAGAGGATGTTTCCCCTCGTGGGGGGAATCGAGAACTATAGGGGGCATAGTTTCAGAATAAGGGGTCACCCATTTAAAACGGAAATAAGGAGGAATTTCTTCTCGGAGGGTCGTGAATCTGTGGAATTCTCTTCCCCAGAGAGCTGTGGAGGCTGGGTCACTGAATGTATTTATGGTGGAGATAGACAGATTGTTGAACGATAGGGGAGTCGAGGGTTATGGGGAGCGGGCAGGGAAGTGGAGTTGAGGCCAAGATCAGATCAGCCATGATCTTATTGAATGGCGGAGCAGGCTCGAGGGGCCAAATGACCGACTCCCGCTCCTACATCTTATGTTCTTGTGTTCTAGGTATCGATATATCTCTGCACATAGGAACAGGGGGAGGCCCTTCGGCCCCTCGAGCCTGTTCCGCTATTCCAATAGTCCATACCTGATCTGTATCTGAACTCCATTTACCCGCTTAGCTCCATTGATGCCCAACAAAAATGTACATTGATCTCGAGCTCCAATTGATCCCATCGCTCTTTGGGGAGAGAGAGTTCCAGATTTCCACTACCTTTTGTGTGGGGGGAAATATGCTTCCTGATTTCCCTCCTGAACAGCCTAGCTCTTGAAGATTTTGACCCCATGTTCCAGGTACCCCCACCAGAGGAAATGGAGTAGATAGCAAGAAACCATCGGATCATTTTAAACCTCTCGATCAGACTCTAAACTCAAGGGAATACAAACTAAGTTAATGCAACCTGGATTGCAAAGGTCAAATCCATTGTGGACACTGCAGTCCTGCTGAGCTGATTGTCCCCAGCCCCCGGCAAATGGTCGAGTAAATGAAAACCAATGCTGCAAATCTCCTGTCGCCCCCAAGACACAAATCAGATATCATGGCCGATGTCACTCTCCGAGTCAGAAGGTTGTGGGTCCACGTCCCACTCCAGAGACTTGCGGACAAAGTCCAGGCTGACACTCACGGTGCCGTACTGAGGGAGCGTCGCACTGTTGATGGGTCAGTACTGAGGGAGCAATGCACTGTCGGAGGGGCAGTACTGAGGGAGTGCCGCACTGTCGGTGGGTCAGTACTGAGGGAGTGTCGGAGGGGCGGTACTGAGGGAGCACCGCACCGTCGGAGGGGCAGTGCTGAGGGAGCGCCGCACTGTCGGAGGGGCAGTGCTGAGGGAGCGCCGCACTGTCTGAGGGGCAGTGCTGAGGGAGCGCCGCACTGTCGGAGGGGCAGTGCTGAGGGAGCGCCGCACTGTCGGAGGGGCAGTGCTGAGGGAGCGCCGCACTGTCGGAGGGGCAGTACTGAGGGAGCGCCGCACTGTCGGAGGGGCAGTACTGAGGGAGCGCCGCACTGTCAGAGGTGCCGTCTTTCAGATGAGAAGTTAAACGGCGTTCCTGTCTGCCCTCAAGTGGGTGTAAAAGATCCCACGGCTGCTATTGGAGGAAGAGCAAGGGAGTTCGTTCCGGCCAATATTTATCCCTCAACCAACATCACTAGAAACAGATTTTCTGGTCATTTATCTCATTGCTGTTTGTGGGAGCTTGCTGTGCACAATTTGGCTGCCATGTTTCCTACATTACGACAGTGACTACACTTCAAAAGTACTTCATTGGCTGTAAAGCGCTTTGGGACGTTGAGGTGATAAAAGGTGCTGTAGAAATGCAAGTTATTTATTTCTTTACGAATTGGGAACTTAAACCTCTTGCTGTTCCCTGTCGGGCAGAGTAACAAATCTTTCTCCCCGCTTTAAATCGGCTGAATTTGCTGCTGCGAATCCTCGCTGCTTTATTGGTGCCCTGACGGAGTCTGACTTTGTCCCCAGAGCCCTGTGATGCAGCAAATGGGGCGAGTGGCGGAGCTCGACAGCGACATGGCTGACATCACCCAGGAGCCCGTGCCAGACAGTTTCTTGGACGAGGACATCACTGAGGAACAGGACCCTGTGTCGGCCTCCAGCAACATCGCATCCAGCTTGGGCATCGACCCCCACACTCTCCAGGTAATGCACTCTCTCCACTGCTCTCTCTTTCTCTTTCTTCCCCCGCTCGGTGCTGGGGGCCGCGCTCTCTCTCTCCGCGGGCGACCCATGGTGCTGGGGGCCGCGCTCTTTCTCTTTTCCCCCCCCCCCCCCCCCCCGTGGGCAACACGAAAACAGATGGCAGCTGAGCCTTGGAAATCCTCTGGGGAGCAGAATGTACCATCCAGGGTGGTACAGACGAAGGACGCCCCCGCCCAAGGTTGTTTTCTGGCCTCTTACTCACGTATCTGATCTCAGCCACAGCAGTGTTTATGGAGATACACTTGTTGTCTTCGCCCTGTCATTATGGAGGGCCGGGGGGGGGGCGAGTGAAGGAGACCGTGGTCTCCTTCCTGATTCTAATGGCGCTTTGCTAGAACGTGCATGTGTCGGGTGAGAGCAAGAGCGGGCTTTGCAATCGTGCCTTTCACACTCGCCCACTCTCTTGGCTCGCCCATGAAGTCTGGTCAAGGCTCTGTGGCAGCTGGCATGGCCGGCATTTGTTGCCGGGCGACGGTGTTGGTGGGCTGCCGCCTTCACCTAATGCAACAAAGTGACCTGCTGGGCCACTTCAGAGTCAGCACGTTGGTGTGGGACTGGAGTCACGTATAGGCCCAGACCGGGTAAGGACGGCAGGTTCTCTTCCTTAAACGACATTATTGAACCAGCCGGGTTTTTACGACAATCCGACAACTTCTACTGAGACCAAATTTTATTGCCCAGATTTTTTTTACACTGAATTCCAATTCTCCAACTACCCTGGTGGGATTTGAACTCGCGCTCCCCGGATTACTGATCCACTGCACCACCTGTTGCGACTTCCGTGAAGCGCTTCATTTGTGATCAGCGTCTAAAAGCCAAGCCTGCTTTCTGTACACGAACTGTCCTCTCTGCTCCCTCCAGATAATGAAGGCCTCCCTATTCAGCGAAGATGAGGAAATGGATGGAGTGCTGGATCGGCGCTTCGCACAGCGCACGGCCGAAGAGGATTGCGAGAGGGCGTCGGTGCGGAGGATCTACCCAACACAGGGACAAAGATCGAGGAGCTTGGGTAAACGCTGCTCTCCTGGTGGAATTGGGCAGGGCCAACGGCACAGACTAGCACTAATCGCACTCCGAGTGCCTGGGTTCACCAGGGGTGCTCTTTTGAGGATGGGACAGTGTCAAGGGAGCTTTACTCTGTATCTAACCCGTGCTGTACCTGCCCTGGGAGTGTTTGATGGGACAGTGTAGAGGGAGCTTTACTCTGTATCTAACCCGTGCTGTACCTGCCCTGGGAGTGTTTGATGGGACCGTGTAGAGGGAGCTTCACTCTGTATCTAACCCGTGCTGTACCTGCCCTGGGAGTGTTTGATGGGACAGTGTAGAGGGAGCTTTACTCTGTATCTAACCCGTGCTGTACCTGCCCTGGGAGTGTTTGATGGGACAGTGTAGAGGGAGCTTTACTCTGTATCTAACCCCTTCTGTACCTGCCCTGGGAGTGTTTGATGGGACAGTGTAGAGGGAGCTTTACTCTGTATCTAACCCGTGCTGTACCTGCCCTGGGAGTGTTTGATGGGACAGTGTAGAGGGAGCTTTACTCTGTATCTAACCCCTTCTGTACCTGCCCTGGGAGTGTTTGATGGGACAGTGTAGAGGGAGCTTTACTCTGTATCTAACCCGTGCTGTACCTGCCCTGGGAGTGTTTGATGGGACAGTGTAGCGGGAGCTTTACGCCCTATCTAACGGTGCTGTGTCTATGGAAAGCAGTGAGTCAGTTATGTTTTCACGGCAATCTACCAGATTTAATGGTAAGTTATTGAATTCAATTTGACAACTTACCATAATGGTGCTGGATTATGCTGCACTCTGGGTTGCTGGACCTTCACCATTTCTCTGCTGTGTCCATCACTCTCTGGAAGGCTGCTTTACTGTGGTGCTGAGCAGGCAGGCTGCTTCGCTTACTCTCTGCTTCTTGACTCTGTTCCAGGTGGCGGCTTGTTACATTCCAGCTTCAGCAAAGCCTTCCTGCCCTTCGGCGGGCCGCAGGAGCCGAGGAGGGGCCGGGCTTCCGCCGCGGCGGAGTCTCTACTCTCACCGTCGCTCCACTCCTGGCCAGTGGCGGGCCAGCTGCCCTCCACCTTCGCCGTGCCCAGCCAGCTGCCGGAGGTCCAGCTGAAGACGGTGGGCGCGCGGCGCCAGCAGAGGCTGGTGCCGATGGAGCAGTCGGTGACCCGCGGCAAGGGGAGGCTCCTGATGGACATGGCCCTTTTCGCTGGCCGCTCCTTCCGGGTGGGCTGGGCGCCCAGTTGGACTCTCTGTCACAGCGGGCAGCTGCTGAGCTGCTCCGATGCTGAGGAGAGCCCTGATCCGTGCAGCGTGGACTACAACTTCTTCCCAAAGCCGGCCAAGATCAAACAGTGAGTAAACGGAGCTCGGCGGGATTTCAGTCGAGTGCGATTGTGGGGATGTGAACTGCGGAATGCACCCAGCCATGCAATTCATGGTTGTGTCCCATCTCTGTACTGGACTAGCCACCAGGAGTCATGAGTGCCAATCCACCGCGTCAAGTAGTGAAATCGCATTGAATAAATCTGGTGATTTGTGGGCTGGTACCAGGGTAGAAAGCTGCCAGATTGTTAATTAAACTCCTTCAGGCAAGGGAACTTGGCACCCTTACCTGGTCTGGCCGACGTGACTCCAGTCCAACACTAGCTGAACCTTGGTGCCCTCAGAGATTGCAGTGAATGCTGCTTGGTAGCATTGCCCACATCCTAGGAACAGAATGTCTGCCAAATAGCTGCACCCAGAGACTGAAACGCCTCAAGGTGATTAATCTCATTGCTTTTTGGAGAGTGGGTCGTTCTTGAGCTTGGCTGTTGCCCTGTGACTGCAAAGCAGTGTTTTGTGCCTCTGTTCTCCTCCACTTCTCACGTTACATAGCATTTACAGCACCGAACAGGCCATTCGGGCCAACTGGTCCGTGCCAGTGTTTATGCTCCACACCAGCCTCCTCCTTCGCCTCGCCTTCTCAGCATAAACTGCCAGATTGTTCTAAGATAATGTCCCATCAGGAAAGGGAAGCTGCCACCCCCATCCCGGGCTGGGCCACACGTGACTCCAGTCCAACACTGCCTGATTGACCCTTGGTGCCCTCCGGGATTGCAGTAAATGCTGCATGGCAGCATTGCCCCCCTTCCCTGTCTTCCTCTTTCGTACAGTAGTAGCAAAGCAAATCAAATGTCGATATCCAGGCCAAAGCTTCCGGTGTAACAGCGTGGATATCCTGTAGGCTGCCTGTGAATTTCCTCTCAGGGCAGCGCTCAATGATCTGCCCCAGGGTCTGACCAGGAGCTCCACAGTCGCATGATGGGGATGCTTCCCTGTTGCAGTTGTGTGCATGCGTGCTTGCATTTTATTGTTACTGGGGAGTGGCCTCCTGTTAAATATTTTGCACCAAGGTCGAGTTTCGTGTTGGCTGGTCGCTGGGATGCCGTGGCCAGTGAGAATCCTGTGGAACTGAACGCACACCTTCAGGAGATGAGGGCAGTAAATTGTGAGTAGGCCCTTCAGTAAGATCGTGGCTGATCTTCGACCTCAACTCCGCTTCCCTGCACTATCCCCATATCCCTCGATTCCCTTAATATCCAAAAATCTATCGATCTCAGCCTTGAATATACTCAACGACTGAGCCTCCACAGCCCTCTGGGGTAGAGAATCCCAAAGATTCACCACCCTCTGAGTGAAGAAATTTCTCCTCATCTCGTTCTTAACTGACCAACCCCTTATTCCGAGACTGTGACCCCTGGTTCTAGACTCCCCAGCCAGGGGAAGCAACCTCCCAGCATCTACCCTGTCAAGCCCCTTAATTCTAGGGAATATAGGCCAAATCTCCTCATAGGACAATCCCCCATCCCAGGAATCCGTCTAATGAACTTCCTCCGAGGCAAGTATATCCTTCCTTGGGTAAGGAGATCAAAACTGTGCAAAGTACTCCAGGTGTGGTCTCACCAAGGCCCTGTATAATCGCAGCAAGACTTCTTTACTCTTATAGTCCAATTCTTCTGTAATAAAGGCAAGTGAGGGCAGGGTAATGAGTAAATGATTCCTGGCCAGGGTTTGAATTGTGACTGTGTGCGTGCTTGGCCTCTCCAGGGTTTCAGAGCTCCCATTCAAGGTGCACGTGGAGAAGGTAACACTGAAGGAAGAGCGAGCAAGGCGGGATGTGTCGCTGTACAGAGAGCAGCTGGAGATCGCACTGCGACACAGCGTCGTGGGGTCTGAGGACGAGTGCCCCTTCATCGAGCCCCAGAAGGGTGTGCAAGCATTGCACGAGTATGCAGACTGGATCCAAGAGGCTGAAGACAAGAGTGAGGAGACGGAAGGTAATGGAAGAGTGGGACTTACTGCTATAACTGTGGTAGTCTTGTCTTGGTTTTAAAATTCTCATCCTTGTTTTCAAATCCCTCCATGGCCTTGCCCCCTCCCTATCTCTGTAACCTCTTCCAGCCCTACAACCCTCCGAGATCTCTGCGCTCCTCCAATTCTGCCCTCTTGAGCACCCCTGGTTTTAATTGGTGGCCGTGCTTTCAGCTGCCTGGGCCCTAAGCTCTGGAATTCTCTCCCTAAACCGCTCCGCCTCTCTCTCTCCTTTAAGACGCTCCTTAAAACCGACCTCTTTGACCAAGCTTTTGGTCACCTGCCCTAATATCTCCTTATGTGGCTCGGTGTCCAACTTTGTTTGATAATCGCTCCGGTGAAGATCCTTGGGAGGTTTTACTACGTTAAAGGGGCTATATAATATGTTGTTGTACTAATAATACATGGGGGCAATCGGAGCCTCTGTGACAAACCCTTAGCCACCTGTTCCAATGTTGTATTTTCTCCGTCTCGAACACTCGTTTATATAAAAATTCAGCCAGGGGTCAATGTGTAGCACCCTCGCCTCTGGGTCAGAAGGTCCTGGGTTCAAGTCCCACTCCAACGACTTGAGCACAAAATCTAGGCTGATACTCGCAGTGCAGTACTGAGGGAGCGCTGCCTTGTCAGAGGGGCAGTACTGAGGGAGCGCCGCACTGTCAGAGGGGCAGTACTGAGGGAGCACCGCACTGTCGGAGTGCCGTCTTTTGGATGAGACATTAAACCGAGGCCCCGTCTGTCCCGCGGGTAGATGATAACGAATAACAAACAGATTATCCAGTCATTAGCACATTACTGTTTGTGGGATCTTGCTGTGTGCAAGTTGGTTGCTGCATTTCCTACATTCCAACAGTGACGACTGTAGTGTATGTAACCTATACCACCTTAAGAGGATACCTTAAGGTGATGGACTACTTTTTGATGGCTCCTGTACATTGTAGTACCGGTGGTGACCACACCGGTATATAAACCCTGCGGAGCAAAGTGTATCCCAGTTCAGCCCTGACCCTCAATCACTAAAGACCTGTTTAATTATTTCTGTAGTCTGTGTCCTGTTATTCAGCAGAACTACATTTGAAAACACAGACTCAACAGTGGCGACGAGTTTGATCTTACCTAGCGGCAGTTGCATCAAAGGAAGCTTCGTCCTCTGAAATGGGCGTCGAACAAGGACATCCACCCTCAACATCCTGCTGGGCACTGCATCGCACGGGAGGCCATCGGGAACCCGGGTTGGTTTCTGGCCACGAAGTCAAACATCAGTGAACATCCCTTCGACGACAGCGGCGGGTAAGCCCGATCGAGCGGCACGGGGGGGGGGGGGGGAAGTCGACCGAGTTGTCAGTAAGAGAAGGGGAGGGAAACGACGAAAAGGGCCATGGAGCAGGTATTGCAGGGAATCCCAGGCACACAATGCTACCTGGACGACATCCTGATTACAGGAGATGACGATAAGGATCACCTCGCGAATTTGGAGCAGGTGCTCATCAGATTGAAAGAATATGGGCTCAGAGTTAATCGCCAGAAATGAGAGTTCTTTCAAAAGCGAATCTCGTACTGCGGCCACGTCATTGACCAGGAGGGGCTCCATAAGTCACCTGACAAGATCGAAGCTGTTGTGAAAGCTCCCGCTCCGGAAAATGTATCCCAGTTGAGGTCGTTCCTTTGGTTTGTTAACTATTACCACAAGTTTCTTCCAAATTTATCCACGGTGTTACACCCGCTGAACACTCTTTTGCAAATGGGAATACCATGGAAGTGGAGCGATGATTGTAAACGGGCTTTTCAAAAGAGCAAGGCACTGATCACCTCTAAGGAAGTGTTGGCTCAATTTAACCCAACGCTGCCTATTCACTTAGCTTGTGATGCTTCTCCATATGGTATCAGGGCAGTGCTCTCACATAAGTTTCCAAATGGCTCGGAAAGGCCAGTCGCGTTCGCATCCAGATCATTGACCTCCGCTGAGCGCAACTATGCTCAGATAGATAGGGAGGCTCTCAGCCTCGTGTGGGGAGTTAAGAAATTTAACCATTACCTGCAAGGCCAAAAGTTTACGCTGCTGACAGATCACCAGCCGTTGGTTTCCATTTTCAACCCTAAGAAGGGTGTTCCGGTAATGACGGCGCAGAGGCTCCAGAGATGGTCCCTTTTCCTAGGGGCACATCAATATGATATTGAATTCAAAGGTACAAAGCAACATGGTAATGCTGATGGGCTGTCGCGCCTGCCACTACCTACAGCGGAAGAGGCACCGGCAGTTGACCCTGTCGAGATATTTCACTCGACCATCATCGAATGCTTACCAGTCACCAATGCGGGTATTGAGAGAGAGACCCGAAACGACCTGACACTGTCTCGGGTCTACGACTTGACAGTGAAGGGATGGCCAGCACATGGCGAACCACTGTTACCAGCATTCTCAGCCAGACGAGAACAGCTGTCTGTATGTCAAGGAACATTGATGTATGGAACAAGGGTGATTATTCCTCCTAAATTAAGGGAGAGAGTTCTGAAAGAATTGCACGAAGGTCATCTGGGGGGAGTCAAGATGAAAAGCCTTGCTAGGGCTTGTGTGGTGGCCAGGTATCGACAAACAAATAGAGGATCTGACTAAAAGCTGCTCAGGGTGCCAGAAAGTTCAAAATGCACCTCCAATTGCACCGCTGCATCCGTGGGAATGGCCTTCAACCCCATGGCAACGTGTGCATATCGACTTTGCAGGTCCATTCATGGATTCCATGTTTTTGATAGCAGTAGACGCACATTCTAAATGGCCAGAAGTGATTAAGATGTCGACCACTACCTCTGAGAAGACGATCGCAGTTCTAAGAACCATATTTGCAAGGAATGGGTTGCCGGAACAAATATGTTCAGACAACAGACCATAGTTCGTGTCAGAAGAATTCCAGAAATTCATGAAAAAGAATGGGGTGAAACACTATACATCTGCCCCATATCATCCGGCTACAAATGGGTTGGCCGAGAGATTTGTACAAAAGTTCAAAAAGGTGATAAAGGCCATGAGCGAAGACCATATTCCACTACAACACAAGGTGGACAATTTCCTGATGGCGTATCGAAATGCCACGCATTCAGTGACAAATCAAAGCCCTGCCATAATGTTCTATAACAGAAGGTTGCGGTCCCGGTTGGATTTGTTAAAACCCAATGTGCGAAGGGAAATCGAAAATAAGCAATTCCAGCATGTAAATAACAAGGCCACTCGTAGTTTCGAAATAGGACAACCGGTGTTGGCCAGAGACTATAGGGATGATAAATGGCAACCTGGAACAATTCGTGCACGACAAGGACCCTTGATGTACAGGGTAGACGTTGGAGAGAACGTAATACAACGTCATGCTGACCAACTTGTGGAATCGAGAACAAGGGTCGACCCCATGTCTACGGCAGAGACACCAGTTGAAGAATTTATTGAGCCTGTAGCATCTACCTCAGACTCGAACGTACATGATGATGTTCAATCCATAGGAGATCAAATGGATGAGTCATCCCAGCAACGAGAACCAGAGACCCCTGAAAGGCGTTATCCGGCCCGGATCAGGAGGCCTCCTCAGAGACTGAATCTTTGAACAGTTTTGTGTGAAAATTGAATATATGTTATCCATGTAATGTTTAATTTGGGGTGTACACTGTTAAGCTAAAAGGGGAGGAATTGTAGTGTATGTAACCTGTACCACCTTAAGAGGATACCTTAAGGTGATGAACTACTTTTTGATGGCTCCTGTACATTGTAGTACCGGTGGTGACCACGCCGGTATATAAACCCTGCGGAGCAAAGTGTATCCCAGTTCAGCCCTGACCCTCAATCACTAAAGACCTGTTTAATTATTTCTGTGGTCTGTGTCCTGTTATTCAGCATAACTACATTTGAAAACACAGACTCAACAACGACCCTTCAAAAAATACTCCATTGGCTGTAAAGCACTTGGGACTGAGGTCGTGAAATTAAATGGTACAATTTTAAAGGGTGCGGGTTCACAAACTATTTTCTTTTTAAAAGAGCTTAAGACATGTATGCAATTATTATGACCAAACCCACAACACATCAACTACATTAGTACGTCAAATATTTAAACGCGATCAAAGAACTGTTCACCCCTGACTGCTTTCGAGCTGTGCCCGGGAGTTGTGTGCTCAAGGTTGGACACAGTGATGCCGCTCTACTCTGCCTTGTCTGTGTGTGTCTCCGCTCCAACTGCAGCAGACCCCTCTCCACTGTGTGCCATTTCCTGAACAATCATCCTGTCGCCTCTGAAATTGCTGGACTAGTAATCTAGAGGCCGTGAGTTCAAATCCCACCATGGCATTCATTTTTTTTCAAATCTGGATGTAAAAAGCTGGCATCGGTAGAAGTGACCGTGAAACTGTCGCTAAAAAAATCCAACTGCTTCACTAATGTCCTTTTTTAGGGAAGGTAACCTGCCGTTCTTCCCCTGTCTGGGTTTATATACGGAGCCCTGCACCCTGTGGTAAACCACTTTTATCGTTCACTATCGTTACACTATGGTTATCACTGTTTATATCATTACACTATGGTTATCACTGTTTACACTGTTGTATCACTACACAAGGTCACCTCTTGTCACGCTGTTATACCTGGGCTGACCACAGCTGACTCCGCCCATGACTCCGCCTGCTTGCCCAGGTATAAAGGTGGTTGACTGGCTGGTATTCCTCCTTGTTGGACCCGATCACCCACGAGGGTGGGCTCTGTTATTTAGCCAATAAAAACCTATAGTTACTATCTTAACTCGTCGCTTTTCATTGGATGAATTGATAGGTATGTCACACCCCAGACTCCCTGGAAATCGAGCTCTGATCAGAGGGGTGAGCAAGACAGTGTGCTGCACTGCTCGTAGAATCATAGAAGGTTACAGCACAGACCAAAGACACTCAACCCTCTGAGAAAAATGTCTCCTCATCTCTGTCTTAAATGGGCAACCCATTTAAACAGAGGTTCATAGAAAGTTACAACACGGAAGGAGGCCATTTCGGCCCATCGTGTCCGCGCCGGCCAACAAAGAGCTATCCCGCTCTTGGTCCGTGGCCCTGTAGGTTCCGGCACTTGAAGTGCATATCCGAGTACTTTTTAAATGTGATGAGGGTCTCTGCCTCGACCACCCTTTCAGGCAGTGAGTTCCAGACCCCCACCACCCTCTGGGTGAAGAAATTTCCCCTCAACTCCCCTCTAAACCTTCCCCCAAATTACTTTAAATCTCTGCCCCCTGGTTATTGACCTCTCTGCTAGGGGAAATAGGTCCTTCCTATCCACTCTATCGAGGTCCCTGATCATTTTATACACCTCAATTAAATCTCCCCTCAGCCTCCTCTGTTCCAAGGAAAACAACCCCAGCCTCTCCTCATCGCTAAGATTCTCTACTGCCGGCAATATCCTTGCTCTGGAGCGGACTGGGCTTAACGTTTGGTTTTGAGCTCCCTGTGGAGGTTTCTATGGAAGGGGTGAGCTGAATGGCCTCCCTCATCGTTCTAGCGATTAGTTCCAGTGAGTTATTTTTTTTTTGCCCTTTTTCTTTCCCTTAAACGGGCTTGACTCTTGCAGGTATTTTGAGGAGCTGGTCATTGGCGTGGACGCTGTGCGAGGCCATCTGGGGCAACCTGAAGGAACTGGACGCCAGCTTTTCCCAGCCGAGCCCGTACGTCCACCAGCTGGAGCGCAGGAGGGCGTTCTCCCGCTGGCTGTCGCGGACCGCGGAGGAGCGGATCGAGGAGGAGGTGGCCGTCTCCCGTCACAAGAGCCACGTGGACGCCGTCTTCAGCTACCTCACGGGCCAGAGGATCAGCGAGGCGTGCAAACTGGCGCAGCAGTCAGGTAACGGCGGCTCTCTGCGTTTACCAGCTGGCTCCTCCAGTGCGGGCGGCTCCCGGCGTTTACCAGCTGGCTCCTCCGTCGCGGGCGGCTCCCAACGTTTACCAGCTGGCTCCTCCCGTCACGGGCAGCTCCTGGTTGGGGTGACGGGTTATTGAGGTCGACAGACCAGGTTGACCCAAATTTAGCTGATTTCCTGGGCTAGGGGAGGGGCAGATAAGCCAGGGTTCCTGCTCCCGATGTTGAGGGGATACAAGAATCAGGGCGGTTAAATGTGATTAGCATCACTTGCTCATATTGGGGGGGGTAGAAGCCAACACTGACTGGATGGGCCGAATGGTCTGTCTCTGTATTGTAACTTCTATGTATTTCTATGAAATCTGTCAGTAATCCCCTGGTGGAAAGTGCTCGACACCTAGAATGGTCGGATTGGGGGGATTTGCGCCCTGGGTGCACATAGGGTAGTGGTTATGTTACTGGGCTAATAATCCAAGGAACACAAGTTCAAAATCCCACCAGTTTGACCACTTCAGTTTTTTATATAAATCTGGAAATAAAAGGCTGGTCTCAGTAAAAGTGACCGTGAAGCTGTTGGATTGTCATAACCCAACTGGTTCACTGATGTCCTTTAGGGAAGGAAACCTGCCGTCCTGACCCGGTCTGGGCCTAACTGTGACTCTAGTCCCACACCCAATGTGGTTGCCTCTTAACTTACAAAAGGTAAATCGTGCTTGACTAATCTACTGGAATTTTTTGAACTGGTAGAATAGATAAGGGAGAACCAGTAGATGTGGTGTATTTGGACTTTCAGAAGGCTTTCGATAAGGTCCCGCATAAGAGATTAGCGTGCAAAGTTAAAGCACATGGATTGGGGGTAAGGTACTGACTTGGATAGAGAACTGGTTGGCAGACGGGAAGCAAAGAGTTGGAATAAACGAGTGTTTTTCCGAGTGGAAGGCAGTGACTAGTGGGGTACTGCAGGGATCGGTGCTGGGACCCCAGTTATTCACAATATATATTAATGATCTAAACGAGGGAACTAGATGTAATATTTCCAAGTTTGCAGACGACACAAAGCTGGGTGGGCGTGTGTGCTGTGAGGAGGATGCAGAGAAACTCCAGTATGATTTGGACAGGTTGGGCGATTGGGCAGATGCATGGCAGATGCAGTATAATGTGGATAAATGCGAGGTTATCCACTTTGGTAGCAAAAACAGGAAGGCAGATTATTATCTGAATGGCAATAGATTGGGAAAAGGGGAAGTGCAACGAGACCTGGGTGTCCTTGTGCACCAGTCGCTGAAGGTAAGCATGCAGGTGCAGCAGGCGGTTAAGAAGGCAAATGGTATGTTGGCCTTCGTAGCGAGAGGGTTTGAGTACAGGAGCAAGGATGTCCTGCTGCAGTTGTACAGGGCCTTGGTAAAACCACACCTTGAGTATTGTGTGCAGTTTTGGTCGCCTTATCTGAGGAAGGATGTTCTTGCCATGGAAGGAGTGCAGCGAAGATTCACCAGGCTGATACCTGGGATGGCAGGAATGACGTATAAAGAGAGATTGGATCGATTAGGCTTATATTCTCTAGAGTTTAGAAGAATGAGAGGGGATCTCATTGAAACTTATAAAATTCTAACAGGACTAGACAGACTAGATGCAGGAAGGATGTTCCCGATGGTCGGGGAGTCCAGAACCAGGGGTCACAGTCTAAGGATAAGAGGTAACCCATTTAGGACTGAGATGAGGAATTTATTCACCCAGAGAGCGGTGAACCTGTGGAATTCTCTACCACAGAAGGCAGTTGAGGCCAATTCATTAAATATATTCAAGGAGTTAGATATATTTCTTAAGGCTAAAGGGATTAAGGGATATGGGGAGAAGGCAGGGACAGGGTACTGAATTTGGATGATCCATGATCGCATTGAATGGCAGAGCGGGCTCGAGGGGCCGAATGGCCTACTCCTATCTTCTATGTTTCCCTCTGGAGTAGCCCAGCAAGCCCCTTGGGTGGGTTGAGGGATGTGGTGAGTGGGTGGGTATTGGAGGATATCGGTATCTATGGAACCATGGTGGGGTGTCAGCCCGAGTTGGGAGCAGAGGGTGATTTCTCTGGGTGCTGATCGATGTTCCCTGTGCGGCCCATTCAATTTCCCGCGCGTGCACAGTTATTTCATTTGTAAAGCCGGTGAGCGGCCTGCGCGGGACCTCCAGATCACTGCGTGGCTGTGCAGCGTAACGGGAGCGTTGGTGTTGACGTGGGCTTTGTATGTTGCAGGGGATCACAGGCTGGCCTTGCTGCTGGCCCAGGCTGCTGGGGGTCAGCAGGTCCGAGAGCTGCTCAGTATGCAACTGGCCGACTGGAACCAGCTGATTGCCGACCCCTTTATCCAGGAGGAGAGGCTGCGGATCTTCGCGCTCCTGGCTGGGAAAGCCGTAAGTATTCTCCCCGCATCAGGAATCTCAACCTTGCAGACATTGCGATTGACCCTTTTGGGGGGAAACAATGTTTTGTAGATTCTGAAGGGAAATGGCAGAAACTGATAAACTGTTCCTTGTGGTTCAGGGGGTCAATGCTCAGAGCAGGATTAAATGAGGGAGTGCTGGGTAAGACAGGGAGTCGTGGAGGAGGGGGCTTTTTCACCCAAAGGGGAATCGAGTTGTGGAATAAAGTCCCAGGGAGGGGCATTGAAGCAGAGAGTGTCAGTGGGGGCTGGAGAGAAGATGTGTTTCTGTGGGCAGGGGGGGCTTGAGAGATGGAGAGAAGTTGGGTCGGTGAGCTTGAGGGATATGGTGGAGAGCGGGGTGGGGGGGTCGGGGGATGCGGGGGGGGGTGAGGAGTCTGGGGGTGCAGATGGGTGTCTGGGGTTGAAGGTGGGGGGGGTCGAGTGAGGGGGTGCGGGTGGAGGGTCGGTGGTTGTGGGTGGAGGTGGGTGGGTCGGGGGATGCGGGTGGGGGGTCGGGGGATGCAGGTGGGGGGGTGGGTCGGGGGATGCGGGGGGGTGAGGAGTCTGGGGGTGCAGATGGGTGTCTGGGGGTGAAGGTGGGGGGTTGCGGGTGGAGGGTCGGGGGATGCGGGGGGTGGGGTGTCTGGGGGTGAAGGCGGGGGTTACGGGTGGAGGGTCGGGGGTTGTGGGGGGGGGGTCGGGGGATGGGGGTTACAAGTGGGGTCGGGTTTGTGTGTGTCTAGGATCAGGCTGGAGTGATGGGGGGAGGATAACTGATGGAGCTTGGCTCTGCTGTCCCCCATGCTGGACGAGCCAGCCAACACATGCTGTATAAGCCCCGTATGACGGTTGCCCAGCCGGCGAGGTACGTGGCATGCGGACACCAGAATCTGCACTTTCAGATCAAATGTGTAAATCGCAGTTTGTTTTTTATATCTAGGTCTGGAAATCGTCGGAGGGTTACGTTAACATCTGCTCCCAGCTGGATTGGAAGCGCTGTCTGGCTGTGCACCTGTGGTACATGCTGCCTCCCCGAGCCTCCATCGCTGACGCTCTCAATATGTACGAGGAAGCCTTTCAGGTAACTCTGGCCGTGCGGGAGAGAAACAAATTCAGCTTTCCGTTCGCATGTTGAGAAAAGCCGAGAGTTTTACAGTTCTGATGCCAGTGCTCAATTCCCTGGCTCCTGGCATAGCATGCAGTGTTGTCTGTGTGCGACACCGAGCTCAAGACTGTGTTATCGAAGTGTGTTTTGTTCTTTCTGTCTCTGCGCCAGACAGCATCTGGGGACAAGAAAGAAAGAAAGAATGAACTCCCATTTCTACAGCGCCTTTCACAGCTTCCGGGCTTCTCGGAGCGCTTTACAGCCACAAAATACTTTTTGAAGTGTAGTCGCTGTTGTAATGTGGGAAACGCAGCAGCCAATTTGCGCACAGCAAGCTCCCACAAACAGCAATGTGATAATGACCAGATAATCTGTTTTAGTGATGTTGATTGAGGAATAAATATTGGCCAGGGCACCAGGGAGAACTCTCCTGTTCTTATTCCAATAGTGGCTGTGGGATCTTTTATGTCCACCTGAGAGAGCAGACGGGGCCTTGGTTTAATGTCTCATCCGAAAGATGGCACCTCCGACAGTGCGGCGCCCCCTCAGTGCTGCCCCTCCGACAGTGCGGCGCTCCCTCAGTGCTGCCCCTCCGACAGTGCGGCGCCCCCTCAGTGCTGCCCCTCCGACAGTGCGGCGCCCCCTCAGTGCTGCCCCTCCGACAGTGCGGCGCCCCCTCAGTGCTGCCCCTCCGACAGTGCGGCGCCCCCTCAGTGCTGCCCCCCCTCAGTGCGGCGCCCCCTCAGTGCTGCCCCTCCGACAGTGCGGCGCCCCCTCAGTGCTGCCCCTCCGACAGTGCGGCGCCCCCTCAGTGCTGCCCCTCCGACAGTGCGGCGCCCCCTCAGTGCTGCCCCTCCGACAGTGCGGCGCCCCCTCAGTGCTGCCCCTCCGACAGTGCGGCGCCCCCTCAGTGCTGCCCCTCCGACAGTGCGGCGCCCCCTCAGTGCTGCCCCTCCGACAGTGCGGCGCCCCCTCAGTGCTGCCCCTCCGACAGTGCGGCGCCCCCTCAGTGCTGCCCCTCCGACAGTGCGGCGCCCCCTCAGTGCTGCCCCTCCGACAGTGCGGCGCCCCCTCAGTGCTGCCCCTCCGACAGTGCGGCGCCCCCTCAGTGCTGCCCCTCCGACAGTGCGGCGCCCCCTCAGTGCTGCCCCTCCGACAGTGCGGCGCCCCCTCAGTGCTGCCCCTCCGACAGTGCGGCGCCCCCTCAGTGCTGCCCCTCCGACAGTGCGGCGCCCCCTCAGTGCTGCCCCTCCGACAGTGCGGCGCCCCCTCAGTGCTGCCCCTCCGACAGTGCGGCGCCCCCTCAGTGCTGCCCCTCCGACAGTGCGGCGCCCCCTCAGTGCTGCCCCTCCGACAGTGCGGCGCCCCCTCAGTGCTGCCCCTCCGACAGTGCGGCGCCCCCTCAGTGCTGCCCCTCCGACAGTGCGGCGCCCCCTCAGTGCTGCCCCTCCGACAGTGCGGCGCCCCCTCAGTGCTGCCCCTCCGACAGTGCGGCGCCCCCTCAGTGCTGCCCCTCCGACAGTGCGGCGCTCCCTCAGTGCTACGCTGGGAGTGTCTGCCTAGATTTATGGACTCATGTCTCTGGAGTGGGACTTGGACTCATGTCTCTGGAGTGGGACTTGAACCCATGACCTTCTGACTCGGAGGCTGCAGGCCGCATGGTGTGATAAATGTGTTGGTTGAGGGATAAATGTAGGTCGGGACACCTGACAGTATCTTCCGCCCTGGATTTGAGGGGCTGGTGGGAGGGGAGGAACGAGCGATTTCTGTCGTCTAAAGTTCTGGCATAATTTACAGGGCAGCGCAGACGCCCAGAGGTACGCACGCTATCCGTTACCTCCCTACCTGGAAGACACTAATGTTGACCTGATCGGAGCTCCTGAGAGTGAAGATGAAGGCGCTCCTCAGCAGGACATCTGTTACCATTTACTGAAGCTCTACAGTGACAGGTACGGGAGCACTTCGCAGTGAGTATTCGATCCTCAGACCAGGGACCCTCCAGTATCAGATACTGAGACCAGGGACTGTCCGCAGCGAGAGTCTCAGAATAAGGGATCGTCCATTTAGGATTAAGATGAGAAATCTCTTCACTCAGAGGGTGGTGAATCTTTGGAATTCTCTACCTCAGAGGGCTGTGGCGGCTCAGTCGTCGAGTATATTCAAGACAGGGATCGATAGATGTTTGGATACTAAGGGGATCGCGCGGGAAGGTGGAGTTGAGGTCGAAGATCAGCCATGATCTTATTGAATGGCGGAGCAGGCTCGAGGGGCCGAATGGCCGACTCCTCCTATTTCTTATGTTAGTGTTAGATCCTGAGACCAGGTACAAGCCTGTCTGCAGTGTGTGTTGTTGCCTCTAGCTGCAGTCTCTGTTGAGGTTTGTCACTAACCCAGTGTCCGCTCTTTTGAACAGTTGTACAGATTTCATTGGTAGTGATTTTAATTTGGATCCTACCCCTGTGTAAGGCCAGACAGGCTCACTTTCACTTCTGGTGAGGCTTCTCCTCCTGGAGCAGTGAGCTGCCTCTTCTCCTACAGGGTCTGACTGACCTGTGTGTTTCCACCATGTACTGATTCAGATTTCCAGCTTTTAGTTCCCTGGTTCACTTATTTCTTTGTTCCTTCCTTCCTTCCTCCTCCTCCCCCACAGACACCATGAGCTGCACCCGCTGCTCAATCCCAGGACTGTGACGCCCGACCACTTGGATTACCGGCTGAGCTGGCACCTGTGGATGGTGCTCCAGGCCCTGAACTACACTCACCTGTCGGAGAAGCACCAAGCCATGGTGCACGCCAACTACGCTGCTCAGCTGGAGGGAGCCGGCCTCTGGGAGTGGGCGATCTTCGTGGTGCTGCACATTCCCAATTCTCAGTAAGTTTACTCCTGAAGCACAAGTGAAAGATCTGTTGGGAATTTCTCCTTTCTGAAACGTGGGCAGATTTCCTTCAGTTACTGTGTTTATAAAAATTAAAAAAATTAAAAAATTTGTACAGCGCATTGGTTAGGGCAGAGTTACAGGACAGCACGCAGATTCGGGCACCGTGTTATGGAAAAGACATTAAAGCTATAGCGCGCGTAGAGAGTAAATTCTTCAGGGGGGGATCTCTAGTTATAAGGAGAGACTCGAGATACTGGGACTATTCCCACTGGAGCAAAGAAGACCAAGAGGAAGAGTTAATCGAGGTTTTTAAAATGAAAAGATTTGATAGTGAATAGAGACTATTTCCTCTGTTTGGGGAATCAGTGTCGAGGTACCATCAGTTTAAAATCATCAGAGGAGCAATTCGGAGAAATGTCATTACACACAGATGTAGCATGGAATGGCTTACCACAGGGAGCGATTGAGACCGAGACCATTTTAAAGGGAAATTTGGATAAATAATGCAGAGCTATGGGGAGAGAGCGGGTCAGTGGGATTAGTTTGGGGATTGATACAGGGTTATGGGGAGAGAGCGGGGCAGTGGGATTAGTTTGGGATTGATATGGGGAGAGAGCGGGGCAGTGGGAATAGTTTGGGATTGATACAGGGCTATGGGGAGAGAGCGGGGCAGTGGGATTAGTTTGGGATTGATACAGGGCTATGGGGAAAGAGCGGGGCAGTGGGATTAGTTTGGGATTGATACAGGGCTATGGAGAGAGAGCGGGGCAGTGGGATTAGTTTGGGATTGATACAGGGCTATGGAGAGAGAGCGGGGCAGTGGGATTAGTTTGGGATTGATATGGGGAGAGAGCGGGGCAGTGGGAATAGTTTGGGATTGATACAGGGCTATGGGGAGAGCGGGGCAGTGGGATTAGTTTGGGATTGATACAGGGCTGTGGAGAGAGAGCGGGGCAGTGGGATTAGTTTGGGGATTGATACAGTGCTATGGGAGAGTGGGATTAGTTTGGGATAGCTCTAGCAAAGAATTGGCACAGATACACATGGGCTGAATGGCCTCCTGTGCTGTAAACTTCCATGGTTCTTTCAAAGGTGTGACCCTCTAGTAACTTGCTGGTAGTGGAGTAGCTGGGTGCACAGCTCCATCTTGGAATGCTCAATTTCCTTCCCCCTGCCCACTCTGAGATTGACTAGCGTAGCAACGGCCTTGTTATACACTCAGCCAGCAGGGGAGCTCGCTCAGGGAATATTTAACGGCCAGTAACTATCTGTGTGGTTTTGGGGAGGTGGGGGAGTTGACGGGAAGGTGTTTCGATGGTGCGGATCGCGGGCTCCCTACTTTCTAGCGTGTGTCCCGGGGCGAGTGTTGAAGGCTTCCTCCTGTACCCGGGAGGCGGGTGAACGAGTCGTTCTCTTCCTGCAGGCAGAGGGGGCGTGCAGTGCGGGAGCTGCTGAACCGACACTGCTCGCTGGAGGAGACGGACGAACTGAAAGAGAAGGAGCTGTTCCTGCAGCAGCAGCTTGGCATCCCGCCGCAGTGGATCCACGACGCCAAGAGCCTGCGGGCCCACCGAGACGGCGATATCCACAGGGAGGCACTGCACCTGATCGAGGCCGGTCACTGGAACGAGTGCCACCTGCTGGTGGTCCGGCATCTCGCTTCAGGTAACTGGAACCGCGGCAAACACTGGCTGGGAGGTCCGGGAAACGCGGTTCAAGTCTGAGAACGGCTTGCATTTATATAGCACTTAACATAGCAAAACACCCCGAGCCGCTTCACGGGAGCGATTATCGAACAGAATGTGACTCCAAGCCACATAAGGAGGTATTAGGACAGGCGACCAAAAGCTGGGTCAAAGAGGGAGGTTTGAAGGAGGCGAGAGAGGTTTTCACGACCACCGGACGTCCCAAAGCGCTTTACAGACAATGAAGTGCTTTTTGAAGTGCAGTCACTGTTGTAATGTAGGAAACACGGCGGCCAAATCGCGCACCGCAAGCTCCCACAAACAGCAATGTGAATAATGACCAGATCATCTGTTTTAGTGATGCTGATTGAGGGATAAATATCGGCCCCAGGACACCGGGGAGAACTCCGCTGCTCCTCTTCGAAGTAGTGTCCTGGGATCTTTTGCATCCACCCGAGAGAGCAGACGGGGCCTCGGTTTAACGTCTCATCCGAAAGATAAACTACTTAGTGTGGGACTGGAGTCACGTGTCGGCCTGACCGGGTCGAGGTGATGGGTTTCCTTCCTTCAGTAAAAGGAACCTGCCACCAATGTTCCCTTTGGGTTTTTTGGGGGAGTGAGCGGCCCCTTCAGTATACCGCACATGCGCGTTTTTTCCTATTTAAAAGCTGGTGAACTGCAGAGTGTTGCGCGACCGCACCGCTTAAAGGGGACATTGCCCGCCACCCGTATCCAACCAGTCTTGCACTACGCCGTTGACTCTTGATGCCGTCGGGGCAACTGGGGATGGGCAATAAATGCCAGCCTGGCCAGCGACTCTCTCATCCCGCGAACGAGCATAAAAAGACTAACTGTGCCCGGTGTGCTGGGGGAGTGCGGGATGTGGAGGGTGAATTGGCTGTAGGTCTGACAGAGTAGACACTCGTCTGTTTTACTGATTTGTTTTTAACCCCTCTTCGACAGACGCCATCATCAATGAGAATTACAGCTACCTGAAGCACTTCCTGGGGAAGCTGGTTCTGCCGGAGTGCAGCCTACAGATACAGGACTGGGACACGGCGGGAGCAGTCTTCTACGACTACATCCGAGTCATGGAAACGGTGCGGGGAATCGGCGAGGTGAGGCCTGGCTGGGGTGGGAGTGGGGTGTGTCTCGTCCCCGTGAAGACTAACTGGGGGCAACGAAGAAAGACTCTCATTTCCTCCAGCGCCTTTCACCACTGCGGGATGCCCCAGAGCGCTTTACAGCCAATGAAGTACTTTTTGAAGCGTAGTCATAGAAACATAGAAGATAGGAGCAGGAGTAGGCCATTCGGCCCCTCGAGCCTGTTCCGCCATTCAATGAGATCATGGCTGATCATCCAAATTCAGTACCCTGTCCCTGCCTTCTCCCCATATCCCTTGATCCCCTTAGCCTCAAGAAATATATCTAACTCCTTCTTGAATATATTTAATGAATTGGCCTCCACTGCCTTCTGTGGTAGAGAATTCCACAGGTTCACCACTCTCTGGGTGAAGAAATTCCTCCTCATTTCAGTCCTAAATGGCTTACCCCTTATCCTTAGACTGTGACCCCTGGTTCTGGACTCCCTGACCATCAGGAACATCCTTCCTGCATCTAGTCTGTCCAGTCCTGTCAGAATTTTATAAGTTTCACTGTTGTAATGTAGGAAACACGGCAGCCAATTTGTGCACAGCAAGCTCCCACAAACAGCAATGTGATAATGACCAGGTCATCTGTTTTAGTGATGTTGGTTGAGGGATAAATATTGGCCCCAGGACACTGGGGAGAACTCCCCTGCATGAATGGTGTAGTCAAGGGAAGCAGGCTATTCGGCTTGGACAGTAAGCAGAAAATTTGCCGTTAACAAATCTGGCTTTCCTTAATTAGCCCACCTCCTCCTCAGCAAGTGGAGCAGTCAATTTGTGCACAGCAAGATTCCGCCAGTGCGATGAATGGCTGGTGTGGTTTTTGGAGTTGGTTGGGGTGGTGAATATTGGCCAAGACTGCAGATGAACTCCCACTCTCCAACTGGTTTTATGTCCACCCAAGCAGACCCTCGGTTTAACATCTCTTCCGAAAGATATGGCACCTCTGGCACTGCGGCACTAGAAAAATGAGGGCATGTGATAGTAAAGGGACTGTGGCGGTGTCGGTAGAAACCTGGCTAAAGAACAGAAAAGAGATGTTGGTAGTTAATGGATAGAAAGAAAAGAAATAACTTGCGTTTCTCCAGCGCCTTTCACAGCCTCCGCACGTCCCAGAGCACTTTACAGCCAATGAAGTACTTTTTGAAGTGTCGTCACTGTTGTAATGTGGGAAACGTGGTGACCAGTTTGTGCACCGCAAGCTCCCACGCCTAGTTACTTTCCAGTGAGTCGTGCTTTTTTTTTAAAAAGTGCTCAAGTACGGGGGGCAGGATGGGGCTTGATTGCGATGTTCCTCGTAGTTGAATAGCCTGTCTGTGCTTGTACAAAGGCTAATTGAGCAAGGTGCTCGAGGGGGACTTGACACCTGTTGTCCAGTCGAGTGCTGTGGTGGGCTTTTTATCACGAAAGGTCCTGTCTCAGCTGTAAAACTGTCGAGGCCCCTCCATCCAGCGGTGGGAAATGGGTACGGCAGCATTTCAGCTTAGTGCACCGGTCCCACGGGTTCACTAGACCAAACACAGGCCTTCCTCACCTCTTGGCCAGATCTGCGGTTTCCTCGTCCACCAGCTGAGGTGTTCTCGGTTTATACATCGTGAGACAGGTTACATCACTTCAATCAGTGAGGCGGTTACATCAGTACTGTGCACAGTTGTGGTCTCCTTATCTAAGGAAGGATATACTTGCCTTGGAGGTGGTGCTACGATGGTTCACTAGATTGATTCCTGGGATGAGAGGGCTGTCCTATGATGAGAGATTGTGTAGAATGGGCCGATACTCTCTGGAGTTTAGAAGAATGAGAGGTGATCTCATTGAAACATACAAGATTCTGAGGGGGATTGACCGGGTAGATGCTGAGAGGTTGTTTCCCCTGGCTGGAGAGTCTAGAACTAGGGGTCACAGTCTCAGGATAAGGGGTCAGCCATTTAAGACTGAGATGAGGAGGAATTTCTTCACTCAGAGGGTGGTGAATATTTGGAATTCTCTACCCCAGAGGCCTGTGGAGGCTCAGTGGTTGAGTATATTCAAGGCTGAAATCGATAGATTTTTGGACTCTCGGGGAATCGAGGGATACAGGGATCGGGCGGGAAAGTGGAGTTGAGGTCGAAGATCAGCCATGATCTTATTGAATGGCGGAGCAGGCTCGAGGGGCCGAATGGCCGACTCCTCCTATTTCTTGTGTTCTTGTGCCACCACTTCAATCAGTGAGACCGTTACATCAGCGCTTCATGGGCCAAAGGGACACTGACTGCAGCATTTTCAGGTGTGAAGTCGCCAGCACGCTGACTTCTCACCATCCCCACTCAATCCAGAAGCAATTCTCGCTGGCGCTGTCTGCCTCGATGCCCTCCCCGATCGCATCCTCCGGAAAGACTCCCGGGTATGGGGTTTGTTTCTAGGTGCAGTGAGGAAGCTCTTTGTGTCAGAGTTAACTGCCTGTGTTTTGCAGGTGGAGAATCCGACCTACGAGCTGGAGAGGATACACACCGAGGTGATGTCCCTGTGCGGCCGGATAGAGCAGCTCGAGTGTCCCTCGGCCAAAGATCGACTGGCTCAGTCTGGTACAAGTTTGACATCTTTACTGTCCTCTCTCTTTCATTCTTGCATGGCAAAGAAAAAAGAAAGACTTGCATTTCCACAGCGCCTTTCGCAGCCTCGGTGTCCGAAAGCGCTTTACAGCCAATGAAGTACTTTTTGAAGTGTAATCACTGTTGTAATGTAGGAAACGCAGCAGCCAATTTGTGCACAGCAAGCTCCCACAAGCATTTACGTCCACCCGAGAGAGCAGACGGGGACACGGTCTACCATCTCCGCTGAAAGGTCGCCCCTCCGACAGTGCGGCGCTCCCTCGGTACCGCCCCTCCGACAGTGCGGCGCTCCCTCGGTACCGCCCCTCCGACAGTGCGGCGCTCCCTCGGTACCGCCCCTCCGACAGTGCGGCGCTCCCTCGGTACCGCCCCTCCGACAGTGCGGCGCTCCCTCGGTACCGCCCCTCCGACAGTGCGGCGCTCCCTCAGTACCGCCCCTCCGACAGTGCGGCGCTCCCTCGGTACCGACTGCGGCGCTCCCTCGGTACCGACAGTGCGGCGCTCCCTCGGTACCGACAGTGCGGCGCTCCCTCAGTGCCGCCCCTCCGACAGTGCGGCGCTCCCTCGGTGCCGCCCCTCCGACAGCGCGGCGCTCCCTCAGTACTGCAAGCGTCAATCGAGAGTTTGTGCTCAAGTCTCTGGAGTGGGACTTGAACCCACGACCTTCTGACTCTGGAGGGGAGAGTGTTGCCCACTGAGCAAGACAGCCACCGTCTGTTTGGCTTCAAAATCAATCCCTTGTCCTCTTCTCTCCTGTAACCAGGGCTGGTGGTTTATGATTGGGTCAAATTTTGCTACATGAAATTATGGGATTTTTACCAGTGCGATTCCATCTGTGAAAATGGAAATTCAGTCTTTCTTTCTATTCAGTTGTATATATTAAAAGCCTTGCATCTGTGTGCACTTACTGTCAATATTAATTGACCCCCAACATCCACAGCCTCGCTCTATTTTTAACATTATGGCCCCTTGTTCTGGACTCTCCCACCAGCGGAATTTGTTTCTCTGTATCTACCCGGTCAAATCCTTTAATCGTCTTAAGCACCTCAATTGGATCGCCCCTTAATCATCTGTACTCGAGGGAATACAAACCCAGTCTGTGCAATTTGTCCTCCTAATTTAACCCTTTAAGCCCTGGTATCATTCTGGTTAACATAATACATCCTTCCTGAGGTGCGGTTCCCGGAACTGCACACGTGTTACTGGTATAAATTAGTTGGGGAGCGGAGACGAAAGTCTGTGCACCAGTTGCTGTGGGCCCGACAGCAGGGAAATGGTCTCCCTTCCCTCTGATTATACCACGGCGGGAGCACAGGCCCTGGCTCCCGCAGCACCTCCTGTGGGAGTTTGGGCCGCAGCAGTTTCGCGCTGACTCGCTGTGTTTGACAGAACGCTGGCTGATCTTTGTGAGCGTGACGCCCACCGACTCTCCCCCATATAATGGCGGGTCTAAAGCTGCATCCTTGCATGTGTTTTCCAATCGATGGCGATGCTGTGGACAGCGTGCGTTCTTTACTCTCGCCACCGGCTGTGGACCGCAGACTCCCACCACCCTGCACGTGACCGTACGCATCCGCGAGCAGTGCTTGGAGGCACTGGAGGCCCATCGTGCGTGGCCCAGCTCTTTGAAAGAGCCACCAATTAGTCTCACTCGGCCCAACTGTTCCCTGCTGGTGTCTATGCTCCACAAAGCTGAGTCTCATTTCACCCCATCACCATATCCTTCTACAGGAAACTTTCTTTTACCCGGCACGGATGGGACCGACGCGGTGCCGGTTCATCAACAATTCCGGATAACCGAACGCTATAGTAAAAGATACGGAGCTCAGAGCTCCGTATAAAGCAACAAACCCTGTTGCTCAGCTTCAAAACAATCGGCACAAGTTGTAAGCGTCTCTGTAGCTTAGCAACAGCTTCAGCTACACCCTTGCACAGCAACAAATGGAGTAATAAAAGTAAAAAAAGTTACCTGAACCGACTCCTGAATTTTGCCGGTGGATAGAGCGTTCCGGTTATTTAGGGGCCGGTTAATCGAAAGTTTCCTGTATTCCTCTCCCTCGTGTTTAGCCAGCTTCCCCTTAAATGTATCTGTGCTCTTCGCCTCAACCACTCCCTGTGGCAGCAAGTTCCACATTCTCACCACTCTCTGGGCAAAGAAGTTTCTCTTGAATTCCCCATTGGATTTATTAGTGACTATCTTATATTGATGGACACTAGTTCTGGCCTCCCCCACGAGTGGAAACATCTCTACGTCTACCCTATCGAAACTCGTTCATTATCTTAAAGACCTCTATCAGGTCACCCCTCGGCCTTCTCTTTTCTAGAGAAGAGAGCCCCAGCCTGTTCATCCTTTCCTGATGGGAATAACCTCTAAGTTCTGAATCATCCTTGAATGGAGGCGGGGGTGGTGTGGGCAAGGCTGGGGCGAGGGGTGACTGTGATTATTTTTTAACGGTGGGTGCCCCGTTGCAGTGAAGTTCCTTTAGTGATTTGTTTCTGACCTGTTATTTCTCTCTGTCTCCCCCCCACCAGACATGGCCAAGCAGATCGCCAACATGCTGCGCACCGTGCTCGGGCTGCAGCACAGCGCGGACTCGCCCGGGGACCGAGCTCCCAGCCTCCAGCACGTTCCCCTGCGCCTGCTCGCCCCTTACATCCGCAAGCTGCCCATGCCCGAGGACTACGCTCTGGAGGAGCTGCGCAGCCTGACCCAGACCTACCTGCGGGAACTGATTGTCGCCCCGTAGCCGCCCGTCCCGTCGAGAGGGAGAGGGGGAACACTTCTCTTCGCGGTCTGGGTCCGCCTGCACTCTTCCCCCTTCCAGCAAAGGTTCCTCCGAGAAAAGCGAGCGGCGAATTCGACCACGAGACTCCGATTCTTCGATAGCCACTGTTTTAAAGACCTTTTTTTAAACGTAGAGAGGCAGCGTCTGGACCAGTGGGACTATATCTTGTTTAACGGAAGGTTACGAGGTGCCGTGAGGCTCGCATGTTGGTGGGACTTTATCTTTCTTTTAACTTTAATAATTCTGTTCTAAGTGATTATACAGGACTTGCAATGTAGATGAGAGTTCAGCAGTGACCCCGCTCCCCCAAACCCTCCCAACTTGTCTATACTGGGGGCTGATTTGCTTAAATCCACCTGGTTAAACAAGACGGCGGTCGAGAGGGGGTCAAACTGACAATAAACCTTTTTTAAATGGTGTTTTGCTCCGGTGGGAGATCTGACTGTGTTAATGCAGAGTGATCCCGCTGTGCTAGACGTGTCTGTTTCTAGGTGGCACAAACAAGCTGTCTGCCTGCACGGTGACCGCACTCCCTAGTCTAGTGTTTGGAGATGAGTCCCACAGGTCTCGGGACGGGCGGGAGGAGAAATGTGCTGCTTTTGGGTTTAGTCGCAAAACCTACAGTTTTTTTAACACGTGTGAGAAAGCAGCGAACAGCTAGTTTTAAACCGCGGCTCTCAAAAACCTCCCCTCGGAGTTTCCCCCGTCCTTCCGAAAAGGGAGTCCCACCAACCAAACCCTGGGATCTGTTCAGTAAACGGTGTGTGCGCGTTTCCACAGCGAGATGCTCTTTGCTGGCTCTTGTACATCTGCTGGTTGCTGGGAGTCTGTCGGGGGGCCGTTGGGCCGGCCTGGGGTTCCTTGTTCTGATCCCTCGGGTTCCTTCCAGCTGTGGTCTTTTTCCCCCAGTGAGGGAGAAAGGAACCAATTCTCCAGACCACCGTCCTATTGGGCTTCACTTTTTAAGTAACGTACAAATCATTCTTGTGCAGCCTGTAAGGTGGTTCTCCGTCCCCCCCAATCGGATCGAGAGATTCTAAACCCAGGCTCGCTCCCCAGCGCTGTTGTGGTATCCCGAGTGCAGCAAATGGTGAGAAAGATTTAACCTGAACTATTCCCAGTTGGTGTCTCCTAGAATTTGGCAGCATACAGGAAGCTTGACTTCTCTCTCCGCCCCTGTGTGGTCTGCCCAAGGGAGGAGAATGCCAGGCGGTCTGGTGTATCCTTGATACAGTCTGAGCTGAGTGTCTGGAGTTTTTAAACCGTTTGTATAAATTCCCACCCCCCCCCCCCCCCCCACCTCTCTGAATTCTCCCCGGGGGGGGAGGGAGAAGGATAACTGCTCGTGGACTATCCATACTAAGGGAGGTGGCACTGGGTGATTCGAGACTGGAGGAATCGATTGCCTCTCCAGCACGGAGAGGGGAGCTTGGGGGCATCTTTAGGGAGTCCAGAGCCGGGTAAATCCACACCATTTGCGCATAGAAGCCTTTTGGGGTCCAGCGTAGGTTTGAAAGCGATTTGCTGAGTGATGAGTTAAACAGTGTGCACAACCACCCCGAGCACCTCTGCAGCAAGCGAGTGGTGGAAGATACTGACCCTTCCCCAACCCAGGGGGTGTTAATGAGACCGGGGCGGGTAGTAAACATGCAGCGAATACTGGAGCATCGAGTTAGTTTGATCTGCCAGTGTAGAGTTGTCCTGGTTTATAACCATATCCTCCTCACTCCAACCCAAATTCATCTCTTTTTTAGAAAATGGAAATGTAAATACCTGCCACATAAAGGTTGCCTTCAGATCTGGGTCACTCTTCACTGGGTGCGGGGGGGGGAATGGCAGCGATCTCTGAACCCTGGTTCTTTGCCTTCCTCCTCCTACAAAGTTCTGGTGCCCTTGTCGCTGCTCTGCTTGTGCTCCCGAGCCCCCCACACCCCAGGGGGGGGGGGGGGGAGAGACCATCAGCCGGGGCTGCCTGGCAATTTGAGTGAGGTCCCCCTGCCTCTCCCCTTCCTGCTGACAGGCTCTTGGACAGAGGGCGGTCTGTGGAACCGAGCGTGTCCACCGCGTCAGGGAGAGGCAGCGGGCTGGCGTAAGCGGTTTGTTAAACATCACAACCGTTGATGGCAGTGCCAGTTATTCTGGTCAAATGCAGTATTTTAAGTTATATTATAAAATAAAACTAGCTGGTGACGTTCCCTTGTCGAAATATTTTAAAGATGTGTGGATGGTGACCCCGGGGAACATTTTTTAAGACTATTTTTGTGTGTTTTTTTTTGCCCGGCCCCCCCCCCCTATTGTAACTGCCCCAGAGACCGACGCTAACCGGCTAAAGCAGGAGTGTCGGGAACAATCTCTTAAAGTGTGGGGTGTGGTGGGGGGTGGGGTGTGTGTGGGGGGGGGGGTGGGGTGTGTGGGGGGGGGGGGGGGGGGGAAGGAGAGAGAATGGCCACATAAATAAACTGCGAAAAGCAGCAGGTCGGAGAGGGAGAGAGAGATGATGTGCCTTTAAATAACACGGCAGCACCGTGGGTTAACTGGAGAAATAACGGGGGGTGAAGAGAGAGAAAGGGGGGGGGGGAAGAGGTTAAATTTTTGACCTTTTGGAGAAAATAGCAGCGGGGCCAGCAATGAATGAATCCGCCCCGAAATCCCGACAGATTCTCCTTGGTGGAGTTTTCTCCTCCGGAATTGACACGAGGCAAATTGCGATTTGACTTGTTGAGACTTTCCAGTGTGGCTTCGCGGCATCTCTGATAGTCCGAGCGATTCCTCGCTTCAGCTCAGTCAGCAGACTCCCTGCCTGCCCGGGTGCAGCTTTGGTTGGGGGAGAGGGAAGGTGGTTGGGTTGGGTGGCGGTGCGGCCCAGGGGTGTTGTACCCCAGCAAAGGGGCAGCGTCTCCCCTGGTCAGGAGCCCCGAGTCAGGACGCAGCTCCAGGTCAGTGCAATTTATTAAAAAAAAGAGGATATCCTTTCCTTTGTATCGCGATGAGGTGTGTGTGGGGTGGGGGGGGTTATTCAGCCAGCAGAGGACAGCGGATCACGATGTCCCCGGGTATTTTCTACAGCAGTATGATATTAGTTCTGGGTTTAAGCCTTTCGTTGCCACGTTCCAACCGACTCCTTCTGTGCCCAGACACTCCCTGTTCCGAAGGCGGGGATGTGCGTGTGTGTGTCTCGCAGGGGGCCTGGTTTCAAGGTGGTTTAAAAGATGTGTATTGAAATTGTGAATAAAGTAAATTCTCATAGATTAGAGTATTTTTCTTTTTAATTGTGTTGTGTGGGGAGGGGGGACATGCATTATTTTAAAAAAATAAATGTGCAAATTTCAATGGAGGCTGCTGGAGGAGTCATTGTGGTTGTATGTGTATGTATGAAGTGTGGTTGGTTCTGTGCGTAAGTTTTTCTTGTGTGAATGTAATGGATTGAAAGGCCATTCAGCCCATCGAGCTGGCCCTGTTAATTGGGCACAGACTGTACCCGTCCCTTCAGTCTCGACTCTGATTCTGTGACTGGAGACTCCTGTTTATTTGATGCCTTAATTAATCTCGCAAGTGTCTCAAAAGCACTTCGCATAGAAAGACTTGCATTTAGGGTTGCAAAATTCTGGGAATTTTTAAAAGAGGAAACTTTCCATGGGAATTTATGGGAATTTTGAGTTTTTTTGCACACTGATGGTTTTTGTCTTTGACCCTTATATTATCTTTGTCGTCAAAATAGACATACTGTTCCATACAAATAAAAACAGGCTTTCAAAACTTTATTTAGGTTATAATTTTGAACTTTATTGAACCCCCACAAAAAAGACCCATCTAAAATAAAATAAAAAGGGCGTCAGCCTATTTAGCCTGTAATTTGTCCTTATTTTGTCCCTTTGAGTCTTCTACTCATGAGTCTTCTGAGTCTTCTACTCCTCATTGCTCCTCCTGATTCTCTGACTCTGGCTCTGACGTGTCCATTTCCTCCTCTGTGTCAGTGTCTAGCTGTGTGGTGGACACTTCTGTATCTGGCTCAATAAGTTGTAGATTCGCCTGGATAGCCACCAGTTTCTCCACTCTCTTGTTAGTCAGCCTGTTGCGCACCTTTGTATGCGTATTCCCAAAAAGTGACCAGTTTCGTTCAGAGGCCGCTGATGAAGGTGGGATTTGGAGTATCACCGATGCAATGGGTGACAGGGCCTCAGATGCACAAAGTCCCTTCCACCAGGTATGTGCACTGATATGCTTGCATGATTCCCATATCCCATCCCCATTCCAAAGACCTTGCTTGGTAGAGAACTTTGCCAGACTTCCCAGAACTTTGCCCACATCCAGATTGAGATGGTGTGAGAGGGTAGAAATCACACTGTAAGCGTTGTTGATCTGTTCTCCAGGAAGTATTGGTCTCCCAACATGCTTTGGGTCCAGCATGTATGCTGCAGCATGAATCGACTTGACACAAAATTCTTGACGCGTCTGTATGAATTGAACAATTGCCTTCTCCTCTGCTTTGAGCAGCAGGGATGTGGGTAGGGCAATGCTGATTTGTTCTTTTAAATCAGCAAAAAGCCTGAGAACATCTGACAAGACAGCGTCATCTCCTTCAATCTGAGCAATTGCAGATGCTACTGGTGAGAGTAGTTTAAGGCTGCTAACCACTCTCTCCCAAAACACATCATCCAGCAGTATTTTCTTGATGGTGGTTTCCATATCCCCAGACTGGGATATTGCCACTTCTTGCAGCGACTCCTTACCCTCCAGAAGGCTGTTGTACATTATGACAACACCACCCCATCTAGTGTTGTTGGGCAGCTTCAGTGTGGTGTTCTTGTTCTTTGTCATTTGCTTGGAGTTGTAGGTTGCTGCAACTACCTGTTTTCCCCTGACATACTTAACAACTTGCTTGGCTCTCTTGTACAGTGTTTCCATGGTTCTCAAACCCATGATGTCCTTGAGCAGGTTAAGCCCATGAGCTGCGCACCCAATAGACGTAATATGAGGGTAGGCCTCCTCCACTTGAGCCCAAGCAGCCTTCATATTCGCAGCATTGTCAGTAACTACTCCAAAGACCTTTTGTGATCCAAGATCGTTGATGACCACTTTCAGCTCATCAGCAATGTATGTGCCTGTGTGTCTGTTGTCCTTCGTGTCTGTGCTCTTGAAGAACACTGGGAGAGAAGTGGAGACGATGTAGTTTATGATGCCCTCCCCTCGTACATTTGACCACCCATCTGAGATAACTGCACCACAGTCTGCCATCGCTATTGTTTCTTTGAGCTTTCCTTGGACTCTGTTATACTCAGCCTCCAGCAAATAAGTAGACAAAGCATGTCTGGTGGGAGGACAGTATGCAGGGCGAATAACATTGAAAAATCTCTTCCAGTACACATTGGCTGTGAGCATGAGGGGTGAGCCTGTCGCATATACAGCTTGAGCAAGGCACTCAGCTGCATTCTTCTGGCTATGGTTATCCATTGTATCAAAGAACCTTCCAAGTGGGCCAGGAGTTGCTGATAAGGAGTCTGATGCTGAATGAGAACCATCATCTTCTTGAATGGAAGCAGAGGAACTCTGGGCTGACTGCTGTGAGCTTTGAGTGAAGTTGTTGCATTTGGATAAATGCTGCTGCATCTTTGTGGCATTCTTTACATATGGCTTTCTACAGTGTTTGCACATGTACACAGTCTTTCCATCTTTAATGCCTGGGGTAAAATCCTTCCACACATCCGATGGTAAACGTGGCATTGTTCTATGCAGAGAAATAAAGGGCATTCATCTGTGTCGAACTGCGGTCGATCAGCACGATTGCAACAGGGTGAGTACATTTTTGCTGATGCTCCATGTGATGGAAGCATGACCTGTACACACACGACGCTTCATCGCCAATAGTGTATTATTTTGTATATTTTAAATTGAAGGACAACAGAGTTCAACAAGTAACTGGTTTATTTGGTATGAAGTCTGATTTACTTACTGCATCATCACAACATCAGCAGAAAACAAAATGACTTCCCTCAGGACCCCTAACCTGGATCTTAAAAAAACTATAGCAGTCTTACAGATGCCTGCAGGCCAATCACAATTCGATATGCAAATATTACAAATAGAGGGAGCTAATCGCTCATCCACTCATCCAACCAATCAGGACACATTTGTTCACAGTCACACACAAAACTTGTAATTATTAAAACAAGCCAAGTAAGAAGATAAACATATATTGATTAAGAAATTCCTTAATAATTAAGATTCCATCTCTGTTAGTAATTTTAAGAGAGGACCTGTGGGGGAAAAAAAAAGAAAGAAATACAAAAAAAACAATGTTATGCTAGCATATGCTTTTTTGGGCAAAATTCCCAAGCTAAACTTCCCGTGGAAAATTTCCGGAAATTTACCGGAAACTTTCCACCCCTTTGCAACCCTACTTGCATTTATACAGCATTTTTCACAACCTCAGGACGTCCCAAAGAGCTGTACAGAAGAATTAGGAGCAGGAGTCGGCCATTCGGCCCCTCGAGCCTGCTCCGCCAGTCAATGAGATCATGGCTGATCTTTGACCTCAACTCCACTTTCCTGCCCGACCTCCATATCCCTCGATTCCCCTAGAGTCCAAAAATCTATCGATCTCAGCCTTGAATATACTCAAAAGACTGAGCCTCCACAGGCCTCGGGGGTAGAGAATTCCAAAGATTCACCACCCTCCGAGTGAAGAAATTCCTCATCTCAGTCCTAAATGGCCGACCCCTTATCCTGAGACTGTGACCCCTAGTTCTAGACACTCCAGCCAGGGGAAACAACCTCTCAGCATCTACCCTGTCAATCCCCCTCAGAATCTTGTGTGTTTCAATGAGATCACCTCTCATTCTTCTAAACTCGAGAGTATCGGCTCAATCTACACAATCTCTCCTCATAGGACAGCCCTCTCATCCCAGGGATCAATCTAGTGAACCTTCGTTGCACCGCCTCCAAGGCAAGTATATCCTTCCTTAGATAAGGAGACCAAAACTGTGCCCAGTACTCCAGGTGTGGTCTCACCAAGGCCCTGTACAATTGGAGCAAGACTTCCTCACTCTTATACTCCAACCCCCTTGCAATAAAGGCCAACATGCCATTTGCCTTCCTAAGTGCTTGCTGTGCCAGCATGCTAACTGGCTCCTGTACGAGGACACCCAAACCTCTGAGCACCAACATTTAACAGTTTCTCACCATTTCAAAAATATTCTGTTTTCCTAGTCTTCCTGCCCAAGTGAATAACCTCACATTTCCCCACCAATCGAGGACTTTTGAAGTGTAGTCACTGTTGTAATGGAGGAAGCGCAGCAGCCAATATGCACACAGCAAGATCCCACAAACAGCAATGCGATAAACGACCAGGTAATCTGTTTTTAGGTGCCGATTTGAGGACTAAATATTGGCCAGGACGTGGAGAGAACTCGTTCTTCATGCAGATAGTATCATGGGATCTTTATCATCAACAGGTAGACAAGGCCTTAACTTAACGTCCCAAGGATGGACCCTGCACAGGAACAGGAGGCGGCCATTCAGCTCCTCGAGCCTGTTCTGCCATTGAATTAGATCCTGGCTGATCTCGAACTCCATTTACCTGCCGTTGATCCACCCCTTGATCTACCCCTGCCTAACAAAAATCTATCGTTCAGTTTTGAAAGCTCCAATTGACCCCAGCATCTTTTCGGGGGAGAGAGTTCCAGATTTCCACCACCCTTGTGTGAAGAAGTGTTTCCTGACATCACCCCTGAACGGCCTGGCTCTAATTGCCCCCTTGATCTGGATTCCTGCACCAGAGGAAATAGTTTCTTTCTATCTACCCTTTTAAACGCTTTAATCAGATCAACCCTTAACCGTCTAAACTCGAGGGAATACAAGCCAAGTTTATGTAACCTATCCTCATAATTTAACCATTTAAGCCCATTTGTCAGTCAGAAAACAGCCGCCTCCGATCGCCAGCTTGATTTGCTGATGGTGCCAGGCCAAAGGATCGGATCTGCTCACCTACTGAGTGAAATTAAGATGTATTTTTGTTTTCAAAGACTAGAATCATAGAAAGTTACAGCGTGGAAGGAGGCCATTCGGCCCGTCGTGCCTGTGCCAGCTCTTTGAACGAGCTGTCGTGCTCAGTCCCACCCCGCTGCTGTGTGTCCGCAACCCGGTCAGTTCCTCATCCTCAACCCGTCCAACTCCCTTTTACAATTATTGATGAATCAGCTTCCACCACCTTTTCAGGTCGACATTCCAGATCCCGACAACTGAGTGAAAAGATTCCTCCTCCTCTCCCCTCTCGATCTTCTACCAATGATTTTGAATCTGTGACCTCTGGTTATTGACCCACTCGCCCGAGGGAAGAGGTTTTCTCCATTTACTCGATCAAAACCTCATCATCTTGCAAACCTCTATTGGGTCACCTCTTCACCTTCTCTGTTCCCAGGAGAACAGTCCCAACTTTTCCAACCTCTCCTCATAAATGAAGTCCCTCATCCCGGGTCACATCCTGGTAAACCTCTTCTGACCCTTTCTAAGGTCTTTACATCTTCCCTGGTGTGGGGCCCAGAACTGTCCACAATACTCCAGCTGAGGCCTAAGCAAAGGGTAGGCAATGGTAGTGGAAATCTGGAATAAATTGGACTGGAAAGCTGGGGGTCAATTGAAAATTTTCAAGACAGATTTAGATTTTTGAAGGAGGCCATTCGGCCCATCGTGTCTGTGCCGGCCGACAGAGCTCTCCAGCCTAATCCCACTTTCCAGCTCTTGGTCCGTAGCCCTGTAGGTTACGGCACGTCAAGTACATAGCCAAGTACTTTTTAAATGTGATGAGTGTTTCTGCCTTGACCACCCTTTCAGGCAGTGAGTTCCAGACCCCCACCACCCTCTGGGTGAAGAAACCTCCCCTCAAATCCCCTCTAAACCGTCTACCAATTACCTTAAATCTCTGTCCCCTGGTTATTGACCCTTCTGCTAAGGGAAATAGGTCCTTCCTATCCACTATCTAGGCCCCTCATAATTTTATACACCTCAATTAGGTCTCCCCTCACCCTCCTCTGTTCCAAAGAAAACATCCCCAGCCTATCCGATCTTTCCTCCTAGCTAAAATTCCCCAGCCCAGGCACCATCCTTGTAAATCTCCTCTGCACCCTCTCTAGTGCAGTCACATCCTTCCTGTAATGTGGTGACCAGAACTGCACGCAGTATTCTAACGATGGCCTAACTAGTGTTTTATACAGTTCAAGCATAACCTCCCTGCTCCTATATCCTTGGCTAATAAAGGAAAGTATCCCAAATGCTTGTTGTGTGAACATGTACAGAAACACACGCACACCTATATGACGTCAGCCGTGGCTCAGTGGGCAGCGCTCTCGCCACTGAGCGAGAAGGTCGTGGGTTCAAGTCCCACTCCAGAGACCTGAGTCCATAATCCAGGCTGACAATTCAATGCAGTACTGAGGGAGCGCCGCACTGTCGGAGGGGCTGTACTGAGGGAGCGCCGCACTGTCGGAGGGGCTGTACTGAGGGAGCGCCGCACTGTCGGAGGGGCTGTACTGAGGGAGCGCTGCACTGTCGGAGGGGCAGTACTGAGGGAGCGCCGCACTGTCGGAGGGGCTGTACTGAGGGAGCGCCGCACTGTCGGAGGGGCAGTACTGAGGGAGCGCCGCACTGTCGGAGGGGCTGTACTGAGGGAGCGCCGCACTGTCGGAGGGGCAGTACTGAGGGAGCGCCGCACTGTCAGAGGGGCAGTACTGAGGGAGCGCCGCACTGTCGGAGGGGCTGTACTGAGGGAGCGCCGCACTGTCGGAGGGGCAGTACTGAGGAAGCGCCGCACTGTCGGAGGGGCAGTACTGAGGGAGCGCCGCACTGTCGGAGGGGCAGTACTGAGGGAGCGCCGCACTGTCGGAGGGGCAGTACTGAGGGAGCGCCGCACTGTCGGAGGGGCAGTACTGAGGGAGCGCCGCACTGTCGGAGGGGCAGTACTGAGGGAGCGCTGCACTGTCGGAGGGGCGGTACTGAGGGAGTGCCGCACTCTCGGAGGGTCAGTACTGAGGGAGTGCTGCACTGTCGGAGGGGCAGTACTGAGGGAGCGCTGCACTGTCGGATGGGGCAGTACTGAGGGAGCGCTGCACTGTCGGAGGGGCGGTACTGAGGGAGCGCTGCACTGTCGGAGGGTCAGTACTGAGGGAGTGCTGCACTGTCGGAGGGGCAGTACTGAGGGAGTGCTGCACTGTCGGAGGGGCAGTACTGAGGGAGTGCTGCACTGTCGGAGGGGCAGTGCTGAGGGAGCGCCGCACTGTCGGAGGGGCAGTACTGAGGGAGCGCTGCACTGTCGGAGGGGCAGTACTGAGGGAGTGCCGCACTGTCGGATGGGGCAGTACTGAGGGAGCGCTGCACTGTCGGATGGGGCAGTACTGAGGGAGCGCTGCACTGTCGGAGGGGCTGTACTGAGGGAGCGCTGCACTGTCGGAGGGGCTGTACTGAGGGAGCGCTGCACTGTCGGATGGGGCAGTACTGAGGGAGCGCCGCACTGTCGGAGGGGCAGTACTGAGGGAGCGCTGCACTGTCGGAGGGGCAGTACTGAGGGAGCGCTGCACTGTCGGAGGGGCAGTACTGAGGGAGCGCCGCACTGTCGGAGGGGCAGTACTGAGGGAGCGCTGCACTGTCGGAGGGGCTGTACTGAGGGAGCGCTGCACTGTCGGATGGGGCAGTACTGAGGGAGCGCTGCACTGTCGGGAGGGGCAGTGCTGAGGAAGCGCTGCACTGTCGGAGAGGCAGTGTTGAGGGAGCGCCGCACTGTCGGAGGGGCTGTACTGAGGGAGCGCTGCACTGTCGGAGGGGCAGTGCTGAGGGAGCGCTGCACTGTCGGAGGGGCTGTACTGAGGGAGCGCTGCACTGTCGGAGGGGCTGTACTGAGGGAGCGCTGCACTGTCGGAGGGGCTGTACTGAGGGAGCGCTGCACTGTCGGAGGGGCAGTACTGAGGGAGCGCTGCACTGTCGGAGGGGCTGTACTGAGGGAGCGCTGCACTGTCGGAGGGGCTGTACTGAGGGAGCGCTGCACTGTCGGAGGGGCTGTACTGAGGGAGCGCTGCACTGTCGGATGGGGCAGTACTGAGGGAGCGCTGCACTGTCGGGAGGGGCAGTGCTGAGGAAGCACTACACTGTCGGAGAGGCAGTGTTGAGGGAGCGCCGCACTGTCGGAGGGGCTGTACTGAGGGAGCGCTGCACTGTCGGGAGGGGCAGTGCTGAGGAAGCACTACACTGTCGGAGAGGCAGTGTTGAGGGAGCGCCGCACTGTCGGAGAGGCAGTGTTGAGGGAGCGCCGCACTGTCGGAGGGGCAGTACTGAGGGAGCGCTGCACTGTCGGAGGGGCTGTACTGAGGGAGCGCTGCACTGTCGGATGGGGCAGTACTGAGGGAGCGCTGCACTGTCGGGAGGGGCAGTGCTGAGGGAGCGCTGCACTGTCGGAGGGGCGCTGCACTGTTGGAGGGGCAGTACTGAGGGAGTGCCGCACTCTCGGAGGGGCGGTACTGAGGGAGCGCCGCACTGTCGGTGGGGGCGGTGCTGAGGGAGCGCCGCACTGTCGGAGGGGCAATACTGAGGGAGCGCCGCACTGTCGGAGGAGCGGTGCTGAGGGAGCGCCGCACTGTCGGAGGGTCAGTACTGAGGGAGCGCCGCACTGTCGGAGGGGGCAGTGCTGAGGGAGCGCCGCACTGTCGGAGGGGGCAGTGCTGAGGGAGCGCCGCACTGTCGGAGGGGCAGTACTGAGGGAGCGCTGCACTGTCGGAGGGTCAGTACTGAGGGAGCGCCGCACTGTCGGAGGGGCAATACTGAGGGAGCGCCGCACTGTCGGAGGGGCAGTACTGAGGGAGCGCTGCACTGTCGGAGGGGGCAGTGCTGAGGGAGCGCCGCACTGTCGGAGGGGCAGTACTGAGGGAGCGCTGCACTGTCGGAGGGTCAGTACTGAGGGAGCGCCGCACTGTCGGAGGGGCAATACTGAGGGAGCGCCGCACTGTCGGAGGGGCAGTACTGAGGGAGCGCTGCACTGTCGGCAGTGCCATCTTTCGGATGAGACGTTAAACCGAGGCCCCGTCTGCCCTCTCAGGTGGACGTAAAAGATCCCATGGCCCCTATTTCAAAGAAGAGCAGGGGAGATGTCCCCAGTGTCCTGGCCAATATTTATCCCTCAACCAACATCATTGTATAAATCAGATTATCTGGTCATTATCATGTTGCTGTTTGTGGGAGCTTGCTGTGCGCAAATTGGCTGCCGTGTTTCCTACATTATAACAGTGGCTACACTCCAAAAAGCACTTCATTGGCTGTAAAGCGCTTTGGGACGTCCTCAGGTGGTGAAAGGTGCTATGGAAATGCAAGTTTCTGCTTTTTGTACATCCACACTGATAGGTGCCCAAGCAAGCGATCTTCTATAAACAGACACAGATACTCATCCCAATGCACGCACACACTCAGTACTGAGTGTCCATGGAGAGATGGGGAGCTGTTCCTCAGCCCACTCAATTTACTGGAGTATTTTTATGTTTTACTAAACACAGGATTGCTGTTGCACACTGATGGTGTATTTACTACTGTGAAGCTCTGATCTTCTCAGTCTCTTCATTGATTCCTGTTTTGCTTTTTCAGTTTCTAGAACTGATAACTTTCCCAATCCTTTGTTCCAGAATCCGAAGCTGGTTTTGCTTTGGTTTGACAGGTGAGATTCAGAGGTGGGGGGTGGATAGCGTTCCCCAATCCTCCATTGATCAGGGTCTCTCGCTGTGGGGTTCCATGTGCCTGGAATGAGGTGTGGAGGGTCTCCAGCATTGACGGTGTTTGGTGGGATTTGGGAGATTGGAGGGGTTCTTCAGGATTGAGTGGGCTCGATGGGGGGGGGGGGGTCTCCGGGGATGAGGTTCAGTGAGGTGGTCACGATTGAGGGGGTTTGGGGGGTCTCTGGGTTTGAGGGGGGTCGTTCCACAATCCCCCATTGTCAGATCTTCTCCACCTTGAGCCGTGGGCGCTGTGCAGACTCCAGACCCCAGACCCCCAGACCCAGACTCCAGACCCACACAGACTCCAGACCCAGACCCCCCAGACCCCCCACCCCCAGACCCACACAGACTCCAGACCCAGCCCCCCAGACCCACCCCCAGGCTCAGACTCCAGACCCCCAGACCCAGACCCACACAGACTCCAGACCCACACAGACTCCAGACCCAGCCCCCCAGAGCCAGACCCCCCAGACCCAGACTCAGACCCCCCCCAGACCCAGACCCCGCAGACCCAGACTCAGACCCCCCAGACCCAGACTCAGATTCCAGACCCCAGATCCAGACCCACCCCCAGACCCCGCAGACCCCACCCCCAGACCCAGACCCACCCCCAGACTCAGACCCCCCAGACCCAGCCCCACCCCCAGACCTCGCAGACCCCACCCCCAGACTCCAGGACTTCAGTCTCCCGGTAGCCGGGGAGTCGCGGGTGGGACTGAAGCGGTGAGGAATCCTCTCTCTGCCTCTGATGGTGATGGCAGCCTCCGGCTTGCTCCCACTGATCTGCCTCTCTCTCTTCACAGGTATTTACCAGTCTGAACATTCACCTGAAAACTGAATCAACCTGAACTGTTACAGGAATTTTCTTGGAGTTGGGGTTTAAAGGGATGTTGCTTCTAATCCTGATTCTTGGATGGAATTTGTTGCATTCAAATGAAACGCTTTTTTTGAAAGCATTTCGTTAGTTTAAGGGTGTTTTGGTGCTGATCGCCCTGCCTGTGATTGTGGGCGGACAGTCCCGCGGTCCTGGTCTCGCTGGCCTGGGAGTTTGTGGGGAGAGACAGCGGGAGCTTCCCTCACCCCCGGGGCTCAAACAAAGCCCCAGCCAGCGGGAGAAACCCAGACCCTGCTCCAGAAACACACTCACCCCCTCCCTCTCTCTCTCTCACTTCCTGGCTATATTTTTCTTTCTGTTCTTCCTCCACCTTTCCCCTCTTTCTGCCTGTGTCTCTTTCTCTCTCTATCAGTTTCTCTTTAATGTACTTTTCTGTCTCTTTGTCCCTGTGTCTCTGCTTGCAATCTTTCTCCATATATCTCTCTCCTTTCTCTCAATCTATTTCTCTCTCCCTCTATCTGTCAGTCCCTGTTTTTATCACATTCTCCTCTGTCTGTCTACCTCCCCTCTCCCTCCCTCTCTTTCCTCTCAACTGTCTGTTTAAAAATGTTCTTTTGAGAAAGGTTTAGTGACATTTTAGATGATCAGATGTTCTCACCCAGAGACCCACCAGGTATCAGTGATCGCCGGAGCGACAGCCGCCATCCCTGAAATGCGAAAGCTGTTTTGCGAATGATGAACGAAAATGAGATTAGATTAAATCTGTGCTGTAATTATTTCCTGTGTTCACATATGCTCCCCTCCCATGTGCAGAGGAGGATTTCAACGAGGGGTCTTTGCTCCACATTCTGTGCCGGGGTCTCGGTGCCAACAGGACTGATTCTTTCACCTTAACAGACCTCACTCACACTCTCCTTTCCATCGATTCCAGGGTCATTCTGTGCCAACGGCAAACTTGCCCACCAGCTCCTCCGAGACTTATTTGCGAATTACTCCAGCGCTTTGAGACCAGTACAGAACACAGATCAGGCACTCAATGTCACTCTGCAAATCACTCTCTCCCAGATTATAGACATGGTAAGGTGCCCCCTCAGTGTGTTCCCTCAACACCCTCTGTTCCCCAGTGTGTTCCTACTGTTCCCCAGTGTGTTCCCTCTGTTCCCCAGTGTGTTCCCTCAACACCCTCTGTTCCCCAGTGTGTTCCCACTGTTCCCCAGTGTGTTCCCTCAACACACTCTGTTCCCCAGTGTGTTCCCTCCGTTCCCCAGTGTGTTCCCTCTATTCCCCAGTGTGTTCCCTCCGTTCCCCAGTGTGTTCCCTCTATATCCCGCTGTTCCCCAGTGTGTTCCCTCTATATCCCTGTTCCCCAGTGTGTTCCCTCTATTCCCCAGTGTATTCCCTCTGTTCCCCAGTGTGTTCCCTCTATATCCCGCTGTTCCCCAGTGTGTTCCTTCTATATCCCTGTTCCCCAGTGTGTTCCCTCTGTTCCCCAGTGTGTTCCCTCTGTTCCCCAGTGTGTTCCCCAGTGTGTTCCCTCTGTTCCCCAGTGTGTTCCCCAGTGTGTTCCCTCTGTTCCCCAGTGTGTTCCCCAGTGTGTTCCCTCTGTTCCCCAGTGTGTTCCCTCTATATCCCGCTGTTCCCCAGTGTGTTCCCTCTATATCCCTGTTCCCCAGTGTGTTCTCCAGTGTGTTCCCTCTATATCCCGCTGTTCCCCAGTGTGTTCCCTCTATATCCCGCTGTTCCCCAGTGTGTTCCCTCTATATCCCGCTGTTCCCCTCAAGGGGGTTGGAATACACAGGGGAGAAGTGATGCTTCAGTTGTACAGAGCTCTGGTCAGACCCCAGCGGGAGTCACTGCGATCAGTTCTGGGCCCCGCACCTCAGGAAGGATATATCGGCCTCGGAGGGGGAGCAGCGCAGATTCACCAGAATGATACCGGGGCTAAAAGGGTTAAATTACGAGGACAGGTTGCCCAGACTGGGCTTGTATTCCCTCGAGTTTAGAAGATTAAGGGGTGATCTGATCGAGGTGTTTAAGATGATTAAAGGAGTTGATCGGGTCAAGAGAGAGAAACTCTTTCCTCTGGTGGGGGGAGTCCAGAACAAGGGGGCAGAACCTTAGAATTAGAGCCTGGCCGTTCATGGGTGATGTCAGGAAGCACTTCAAGGGATTAGAAGTGCATGTAACAAGGGCAATATGGTAATCATGGAGGACTTTAATCTACATATTGACTGGGCAAATCAAATTACCACTAATGGTGTGGAGGACGAATTCTTGGAATGCATGCGAGATGGTTTCCTGGATCAGTATGTGGAGGAACCAACCAGGGAACAGGCTATTCTGGATCTGGTACTCTGTAATGAGAAAGGGCTAATCAATAATCTTGTGGTAAAGGGGCCTTTAGGGACAAGTGACCATAATATGATTGAATTTTACATTAAGTTTGAGAGTGATGTAGTCCAATCTGAAACTAAGGTCTTCAATCTAAACAGAGGAAACTACAAGGGTATGAGGGACAAGTTGGCCATGGTAGATTGGGAGACTACACTAAAAGGTATGAAGGTGGACATACAATGGCTAACATTCAAGGAAATAATGCATAATTTGCAACAAACATATATTCCTCTAGGGCCTAAAAACCCAAAAGGAAAAGTGATCCAACCATGGCTAACAAAAGAAATTAAAGCTAGTATTAAGTCAAAGGAGGAAGCTTATAAAGTTGCCAGAAAAAGCAATCAGCCTGAGGATTGGGATCTTTTTAGAAATCAGCAAAGAGGGACCAAGAAATTGATAAAGAAAGGGAAAATGGAATATGAGCACAAACTCGCGAAATATAGAAAAACGGATTGTAAAAGCTTCTATAGGTATGTGAAAAGGAAAAGACTGGTGAAGGTAAATGTAGGTCCTTTACAGTCAGAGATGGGTGAATTTATAATGGGGAATGAGGAAATGCCAGAAAAATTAAATAAATACTTTGTTTCTGTCTTCACGGAGGAAGACACAAAAAACTCCCAGAAATACGAGAAAACCAAGGGTGTGACGAGAATGAGGAACTTAAAGAAATTATTATTAGTAAAAAAACAGTACTAGCAAAATTAATGGGACTAAAAGTCGATAAATCCCAAGGATCGAATGACCTACATCCTAGGGTTTTGAAAGAGGTGGCCATTGGGATAGTGGACGCATTGGTTGTCATCTTCCAAAATTCTATAGATTCTGGAGCGGTTCCTGCAGATTGGAGGATAGCAAATGTAACCCCGCTATTTAAGAAAGGGGGGAGAGAGAAAACGGGGAACTACAGACCTGTTAGCCTCACATCAGTAGTTGGGAAAATGCTGGAATCTATTATAAAGGATGCAATAACTGGGCACTTAGAAACTAATAGTAAGGTTGGGCAGAGTCAACATGGATTTATGAAAGGGAAATCCTGTTTGACAAACCTATTGGAGTTCTTTGAGGATGTAACTAGTGGAGTAGACAAAGGGGAACCGGTAGATGTGGTGTATCTGGATTTTCAGAAGGCCTTCGATAAGGTCCCACACAAGAGATTGGTGAACAAAATTAGGGCACATGGAATTGGGGGTAATATACTCGCATGGATTGAGAATTGGTTAATAGACAGAAAACAAAGAGTAGGGATAAACGGGTCTTTTTCAGGATGGCAGGCTAGTGGGGTACTGCAAGGATCGGTGCTTGGGCCCCAAGCTATTCACAATCTATATCAATGATTTGGATGAGGGGACTAAATGTAACATTTCCAAATTTGCTGATGATACAAAGCTAGGTGGCAGTGTCAGTTGCGAAGAGGATGTGAAGATCTCGACAGGCTCAGATCAGCCATGATCTTATTGAATGGCGGAGCAGGCTCGAGGGGCCGATTGGCCTACTCCTGCTCCTATTTCTTATGTTCTTATGTGAGTGAGCGAGAACATGGCAGATGGAACATAATGTGGATAAATGTGAAGTTATCCACTTTGGTAGAAAAAACAGAAAGGCAGAGTATTTCCTAAATGGTGAAAGATTGGGGAATGCAGATGCTCAAAGGGACCTGGGTGTCCTTGTACATGAGTCACTGAAAGTGAATGTGCAGGTGCAGCAAGCCATTGGGAAGGCAAATGGTAAGCTGGCCTTCATTACAAGAGGATTTGAGTACAGGAGTAAAGAAGTCTTACTCCAATTATATAGGGCCTTGGTGAGACCACACCTGGAGTACTGTGTACAATTTTGGTCGCCTTACCTAAGGAAGGATATACTTGCCATAGAGGGAGTGCAATGAAGGTTCACGAGATTGATTGCTAGGATGGTGGGACTGTCGTATGAGAAGAGATTGAGTAAACTAGGCCTGCATTCTCTTGAATTCAGAAGAATGAGAGGGGATCTCATTAAAGCATACAAAATTATTACAGGGCTTGATAGGATAGATGCTGGGAGAATGTTTCCCTTGGCTGGGGAGTCTAGAACCAGGGGCCACAGCCTCAGGATAAAGGGTAGGCCATTCAGGACTGAGATGAGAAGAAATTTCTTCACTCAGAGGGTGGTGAATCTTTGGAATTCTCTACCGCAGGGGGCTGTGGAGGCTCAGTCATTGGGTATATTCAAAACAGAAGTCGATAGATTTCTGACTAGTAAGGACATCAAGGGATATGGCAATAGGGCCGGTGAATGGAAACATAGAAACATAGAAGATAGGAGCAGGAGTAGGCCATTCGGCCCCTTGAGCCTGCTCCGCCATTTAATGAGATCATGGCTGATCATCCAAATTCAGTACCTGTTAGAATTTTATAAGTTTCAATGAGATCCCCTCTCATTCTTCTAAACTCCAGCGAGTACAAGCCCAATCGACCCAATCTCTCCTCATACGTCATTCCTGCCGTCCCAGGTATCAGTTGAGGCAGAAGATCAGCCACGATCTCATTGAATGGCGGAGCAGGCTCGAGGGGCCGAATGGCCTCCTCCTGTTCCTATGTCAGTGGCACTCCGCTCCATTGACCCAATGGGCCTGGCCACAATGGCCCGTCTGACATCAAGACCTGGATGAGACAAAACGTCCTCCCGTTGAACGCCAGCAAACCTGAAGCCGCGGTCTTGGGACCCCCTGCCTCCAGCTTCGCTTCCCTCGAACTCCCTGGCTGCCATCTTCAGCTGAACCAGGAAGAGCATTTCCTCAGCATCTCGCTTGACCCTGAGGTTAACTCCGTCCCCCCCATGGGCCCACTCCCAACACTAAAACGACCTCCTTCCGCCCACACATTACCCACCTTGGCCCTGACTCTCTTTCCCTGCTCTTCTAAGAAATAGTACAGCACTGGGAGCGTCAGCCTAGATTTTTGTGCTCAAGTCTCTGGAGTGGGACTTGAACCCACAACTTTCTGACTCAGAGGCGAGAGTGCTGCCCGCTGAGCCACAGCATTGCCCGCTCACCCTCGCAGAGAAGAGTCACTCGTTGGCCAAGGTGCTAGAAAGTACCTGCATCAAGATGTTAGGAAATGGGTAGGATTGGGGTCTTTTGTGATGCCCCCCATGGTCGAATAACCTGCCAAAACTCATTGCTCAGGCTCATACATATTGAATAGGGGTGAGCTACTGGAAGATCACTGGCGTACAGGATACCATACTCCGGCAAGAGTTGGGAGAATAGGATCTCCAATTGGGCCATAAGGCCTAACTCTTGTCCAGTGCTACACATTACATTATACACAGAGGGTACAGCACAGAAACAGGCCATTCGGCCCAACTGGCCCGTGCCGGTGTATATTCTCCACACGAGCCTCCTCCCACCCCTCGTCATCTCACCCCATCACCATATCCTTCTATTCCCTTCTCCCTCATGTGTTTATCCAGCTTCCCCTTAAATGCATCTCTGCTCTTCACCTCAGCCACTCCATAGACTAACGTGCCTATTATATTTCAGGATGAAAGGAACCAGATTTTGACAACTTACCTGTGGATCAGACAGGTGTGGAAGGATGCATTCCGACGCTGGAATAAGGATGACTATGATGGGCTTGATGCCATACGTATACCTGGTCGATATCTATGGAGGCCTGATATAGTCGTATATAACAGGTAGGTCTGCCTGGTATTAAGCTCAAGCCCACCTTTTATGTATTGGATTCTGGCCAGAGACAGGAGCAGCAGAGCCCAAGCAGTGCGTGCTGAGCTGGGCAGAGGGCACGGTCGCCCACTGTCTGACCCGTGGAGAGGGGGGAGATATTTTCCTTCACGTTATTGCTAATGGTACATCGTTTACTCTCCCGGCTTTCTCCTCGTTTCTCTCCTCTGATCTTTCTCTCTTTATTCTCCTCGTCCTCTTCTCCACTCCGTTCCTCTCCTCTCTTTCTCTTCTCTCTTCTGTTCGCTTTCCGATCTGCAGGAAGTTGTAAAGGGACAACGACAGGTTCAGTGAGTGGTCAAAACTGTGGCCGATGGAGTTTAATGTGAGCAAGTGTGAGATCGTCCACTTTGGACCCAACAAAGATAAATCAGAATTTTCTAAATAGTGAGAGACTCGGAGCTGTAGAGGAGCCGAGAGATTGAGGGGTCCATGTACACAAATCACTAAAAGCTAGTGGACAGGCACAAAAAATAATTATAATGGCTATTGGAATGTTGGCCTTTATCTCGAGGGGACTGGAATACACGGGAGAAGTGATGCTTCAGCTGTAACGAGCTCTGGTCAGACCCCAGCGGGAGTCACTGTGTTCAGTTCCGGGCCCCGCACCTCAGGAAGGATATATCGACCTCGGAGAGGGAGCAGCGCAGATTCACCAGAATGATACCGGGACTGAAAGGGTTAAATTACGAGGACAGGTTGCTCAGACTGGGCTTGTATTCCCTCGAGTTTAGAAGATTAAGGGGTGATCTAATCGAGGTGTTTAAGATGATTAAAGGAGTTGATCGGGTCGAGAGAGAGAGAAACTCTTTCCTCTGGTGGGGGGAGTCCAGAACAAGGGGGCAGAACCTTAAAATTAGAGCCAGGCCGTTCAGGGGTGATGTCAGGAAGCACTTCTTCACACAAAGGGTGGTGGGAATCTGGAACTCTCCCCCCCCCCAAAGGCTGTGGGTGCTGGGGGTCAATTGAAAATTTCAAGACTGACATCGATAGATTTTTGCTGGGTAAGGGTATCGAGGAATATGGAGCAAAGGCGGGGAGATGGAATTAAGATAAAGATCAACCCTGACCTAATTGAATGACGGAACAGGATTAAGAGGCTGAATGGCCTCCTCCTGTCTCTATGTTGTTGGGTCAGTTCCCTTCGTAACTCCATTGAGAAAGCACCATCACCACACGGACTGCAGCGGTTCAAGAAGAGGGCCCACCACCATCTTCTCAAGGGCAACTAGGGATGGGCAATAAATGTGGGCCTTTTAACCCACATGCCAAGAACAAATGTTCAACAATTACCCCTCAGTGACATAGCGTCTTACTCCCGATCCCTATTCAGTGACTGCCCCCCCTCCGGCCCCGCCATTCCCCCACCACACTGGAAAGTCAGTCAAAGACAGGATCGAGCTGGGCTGTGATGCCTTGCGTGGTCGAATATCCTGCCGACTCTGACTGCCCAGGTTGAGCTTAGACATGAAGAGTAGATGCTTGGGTGAGGTACCAGAGAGGAACCAGCGGTTCACAGCTTGGCGTCACACTATCGGTTCACCGCGGCGCTGGTTCCAGTTAGTGCCTTGTACAAACTGCCGAGTGTCTTCACTGCGCAATGTTACAAAGCTGCTGCAGTTGTCCTCACGCGTGGGAGGAACAATTGGGACGGAGCAATTGCTGGACGACAATAGACCCCCGTCCACCCAGTTCACCTTCTGCCATCCTGGTAGTCGCAGGATACATAGATACATAGAAGATAGGAGCAGGAGTAGGCCATTCGGCCCACTCGAGCCTGCTCCACCATTCAACAAGATCATGGCTGATCATCCAAATTCAGTACCCTGTCCCTGCAGGAGATTAGTCTTCAATCCCTGGTAACTCCAGGGCAATCCGAGAGGGTTGGCAACCCCGAATGTTGGGTCTATGGGCAAAAGAATCAGATGGGAGATGAGGAAAACATTTTTTTTCGCACCCAATCACAACCTAGGGACGTCCCAAAGAGCTTTACAGCCAATGAAGTACTTTGTGACACGCAGTCACTGTTGGAATGTAGGAAACGCGACAGCCAATTCACGCACAGCAAGATCCCACAAACAGCAATGTCCAGAGCATCTGTTTTTTTAAGTGATGTTGGTTAAATAAATAAATATCGGCCCCTGGACACCAGGGAGAACTCCCCCCTGCTCCTCTTCAAAATAGTGGGCCTGGGATCTTTTACGTCCACCCGAGAGGGCAGACGGGGCCTGGGTTTACGGTCTCTGTAGTCGCTGTTGCAATGCAGGGAAACGCGGCAGCCAATTTGGGCACAGCAAGAGCCAACAAATAGCAATGGGATAAATGACCAGACTGAGGGGCGAACGTTGGCCGGGACACATTGACCTGGTTTCTGGAGCAATCCCATTGGTCAGGTTCATTCTGTAGACCTTTGAGTTGAGTGAGTTGTGACACCTGTCCTCTTCTTCATCCCCCCTCCCCCCCTCCCCTCCCACTCCCCCTCCCCCACTCTTCACTCCCCCCCTCTCCCCCCTCCCCTCCCACTCCCCCCTCCCTCCTCCCCCCCACTCCCCCTCCCCCACTCTTCACTCCCCCCCTCTCCCCCCTCCCCCACTCCCCTCCCCCCCACTCCCCCTCCCCCACTCTTCACTCCCCCCCCTCTCCCCCCTCCCCCCTCCCTCCCTGCCCCCTCCCCTCCCCCCTCCTCCACTCCCTCCCCTCCCCCTCTCTCCCTGCCCTCCCCCTCCCCTCCCTCCCCCACTCCCCATTCTCCCCCCTCCCTGCCTGCCCCCTCCCCTCCCTCCCTCCCCCTCCCTGCCCCCTCCCCCACTCCCCACTCCCCCACTCTTCACTCCCCCTCCCTCTCCCCGCTCCCCTCCCCCTCTCCCTCCCTTCCCCCTCCCCCACTCCCCACCCTCCCTGCCTGCCCCCTCCCCTCCCTCCCTCCCCCTCCCTGCCCCCTCCCCCACTTCCCACTCTCCTCCCCCTCCCTGCCTGCCTCCTCCCCTCCCTCCCTCCCCCTCCCCCACTCCCCCCTCCCTGCCACCCTCCCCCACTCCCCTCCCCACTCTCCTCCCCCTCCCTCCCTGCCCCCTCTCCTCCCCCCTCCCCATTCTCCCCTCCCTTCCCCTCCCTGCCCACTCCCCTCCCACCTCCCCCACTCTCCTCCCCCTCCCCCACTCTTCTCCCCCCTTCCCCCTCCCTCCCCTCCCCTCCCCACTCTTCTCCCCCTCCCTCTCCCTCCCTGCCCATGCCCCTTATCCCTCCCCCACTCTCCCTCCCCCTCCCTCTCCCTCCTCCCCCACTCCCCACTCCCCTCTTCTCACCCTCTCCCTCTCCCTCCCTGCCCCTTCCCCTCCCCAACTCCCCCCCTCCCCTTCCCCACTCCCCTCCCTCCTCCCCCCCTCCAGTGCCGATGATCAATTCACCAGCTCCGTGGAAACCAATGTGGTGCTCAGGCACGATGGGCAGGTCACCTGGGATTCCCCCGCCATCACCAGAACCTCTTGCAAGGTGAACGTCTCCCTCTTCCCGTTCGACGTCCAACAGTGCCCCTTGACCTTTGGCTCCTGGACCTACAACGGAAACCAGATCGACCTCCTGATGGGTTTGGGCGGCGGGGACCTCAGCGACTTTGTGGAGCACGTGGAGTGGGAGGTCCTGGGCATGCCTGCCGAGAGGAACGTCGTCCTGTACGGGTGCTGCGCGGAGCCCTACCCCGACGTGACCTTCACCCTCCTCCTGCAGAGACGGGCCTCCTTCTATGTCTATAACCTGCTCCTGCCCTGCGTGATGATTTCCTCCCTGGCCCCCCTGAGCTTCTACTTGCCGGCGGGCTCCGGTGAGAAGGTTTCGCTGGGCCTCACCGTGCTGCTGGCTCTCACCGTCTTCCAGCTGCTGGTGGCGGAGATCATGCCGCCGTCGGAGAACGTGCCGCTCATCGGTGAGTCGCGTTTTGTTTGGAATTGTCTCAGCTGTGGCTCAGTGGGTGTCGCTCTCGCCTCCGAGTCAGAAAGTCAAGGCTTCAAGTCTCACTCCAGAGACTTGAGCACAAAATCCAGGCCCACACTCCCAGTGCAGTAACAAGAAAACCTAACACCTTTCAATGACCTCAGGATCACCCAAAGCACTTTACAATGAAGTGCCTTTGAAGTGCAGTCACTGTTGTAATGTGGGAAACGCGGCAGCCAATTTGTGCACAGCAAGCTCCCACAAACAGCAATGTGATAATGAGCAGATAATCTGTTTTACTGATGTTGATTCAGGGATAAATATTGGCCCCAGGACACCGGGGAGAACTCCCCTGCTCCTCTTCAAATAGTGGCCGTGGGATCTTTTACACCCACCTGAGAGAGCAGACGGGGCCTCAATTTAACGTCTCATCCGAAAGACTGCCCCTCCGACAGTGTGGCGCTCCCTCAGTACTGCCCCTCCGACAGTGCGGCGCTCCCTCAGTACTGCCCCTCCGACAGTGCGGCGCTCCCTCAGTACTGCCCCTCCGACAGTGCGGCGCTCCCTCAGTACTGCCCCTCCGACAGTGCGGCGCTCCCTCAGTACTGCCCCTCCGACAGTGCGGCGCTCCCTCAGTACTGCCCCTCCGACAGTGCGGCGCTCCCTCAGTACTGCCCCTCCGACAGTGCGGCGCTCCCTCAGTACTGCCCCTCCGACAGTGCGGCGCTCCCTCAGTACTGCCCCTCCGACAGTGCGGCGCTCCCTCAGTACTGCCCCTCCGACAGTGCGGCGCTCCCTCAGTACTGCCCCTCCGACAGTGCGGCGCTCCCTCAGTACTGCCCCTCCGACAGTGCGGCGCTCCCTCAGTACTGCCCCTCCGACAGTGCGGCGCTCCCTCAGTACTGCCCCTCCGACAGTGCGGCGCTCCCTCAGTACTGCCCCTCCGACAGTGCGGCGCTCCCTCAGTACTGCCCCTCCGACAGTGCGGCGCTCCCTCAGTACTGCCCCTCCGACAGTGCGGCGCTCCCTCAGTACTGCCCCTCCGACAGTGCGGCGCTCGCTCAGTACTGCCCCTCCGACAGTGCGGCGCTCCCTCAGTACTGCCCCTCCGACAGTGCGGCGCTCCCTCAGTACTGCCCCTCCGACAGTGCGGCGCTCCCTCAGTACTGACCCTCCGACAGTGCGGCGCTCCCTCAGTACTGCCCCTCCGACAGTGCGGCGCTCCCTCAGTACTGCCCCTCCGACAGTGCGGCGCTCCCTCAGTACTGCCCCTCCGACAGTGCGGCGCTCCCTCAGCACTGTCCCTCCGACAGTGCGGCTCTCCCTCAGTACTGCCCCTCCGACAGTGCAGCGCTCCCTCAGTACTGCCCCTCCGACAGTGCGGCGCTCGCTCAGTACTGCCCCTCCGACAGTGCAGCGCTCCCTCAGTACTGCCCCTCCGACAGTGCGGCGCTCGCTCAGTACTGCCCCTCCGACAGTGCGGCGCTCGCTCAGTACTGCCCCTCCGACAGTGCGGCGCTCCCTCAGTACTGCCCCTCCGACAGTGCAGCGCTCCCTCAGTACTGCCCCTCCGACAGTGCGGCGCTCCCTCAGTACTGCCCCTCCCACAGTGCAGCGCTCCCTCAGTACTGCCCCTCCGACAGTGCAGCGCTCCCTCAGTACTGCCCCTCCGACAGTGCGGCGCTCCCTCAGTACTGCCCCTCCCACAGTGCAGCGCTCCCTCAGTACTGCCCCTCCGACAGTGCAGCGCTCCCTCAGTACTGCCCCTCCGACAGTGCGGCGCTCCCTCAGTACTGCCCCTCCGACAGTGCGGCGCTCCCTCAGTACTGCCCCTCCGACAGTGCGGCGCTCGCTCAGTACTGCCCCTCCGACAGTGCGGCGCTCCCTCAGTACTGCCCCTCCGACAGTGCAGCGCTCCCTCAGTACTGCCCCTCCCACAGTGCGGCGCTCCCTCAGTACTGCACTGGGAGTGTTGGCCTGGATTATTGGTTGAAGTCTCTGGAGTGGGACTCGAAAGTGTCTCAGTGAGTAAAGGTATCATGCTGTAGTGTCGTGGTTACATTACTGGATTATTAATCCGGAAACCGAGAGTTCAAATCCCACCAGGGCACTTGGGTTATCTGGTATCAGTATCTGGTCTCAGTAAAAGCGACCATGAAGCTGTCAGATTGTCGTTAATGTCCTTCAGGGAAAGAAACCTGCCGTCCTTACCCGGTCTGGACTGTGTGTCAGTCCAGAAGGCGAGGAGTTGTTGTGATCTGGAATGCGCTGCCTGAAAGGGCGATGGAAGCAGATTCAATAACTTTCCAAAGGGAATTGGATAAATACTTGAAAAGGAGAAATTCACAGGGCTGTGGGGAAAGAGCAGGGGGAGTGGGACTAATTGGCGAGCTCGTTCAAAGAGCCGGCACAGGCACGATGGGCCGAATGGCTGCGTCATTCTATGAATAAACCTCATGACAGAGTTAATCTGTGGAATTTTGAGCAGGGCGCTAGACTAGTTCTTGTGGCCTACTTTGGTCAACTTTCCTTCTGGCAATTCTGCCCCAGTGACACCCTCCCCCGTCCTTGCCCAACTCCTCACTCCTCCATGCCCAGTCTGAGGGAGTCTGTCCACTGCCTGCGGAGTGGGGCGTTCCCTCGGCGGGTCGGTCTAGGCTGGGTCAGCAACCCTCCAGGACTGGCCCGGAATCTCCAGGAATAAAAGATTGATCTCCAGGACACGGCGGCCAGCAACACCCGGGTGAAACACCATCGGGGCATTTAAACAATTTTGTGCTTTTTATAAAAGTTCTTTGAACATTTTTCGATATTAGTTACACCAGAAAAAAAGCTGTCTGACTGACGGCCAAGGATCACCCAATCGGGGAATGATTAATCTCCCGCCCTCCACAAACTTCAGCTCATCCAAATCTCCGCTGCCCCGTGTCCTAACTCGCACCGGGTCCCGTTCACCCATCACCCCCTGTGCTCACTGCCCCGTGTCCTAACTCACACCCAGTCCCGTTCACCCATCACCCCCTGTGCTTGCTGACCTACACTGACTCCCAGTCCCGCAACACCTCGATTTTAAAATTCTCATCCTTGTGTTCAAATCCCTCCACGGCCTCGCCCCCCTCCCTATCTCTGTAACCTCCTCCAGCCCCACAACCCTCCGAGATCTCTGCGCTCCTCCAATTCTGGCCTCTTGCCCATCCCCGATTTTAATCGCTCCACCATTGGCGGCCGTGCCTTCAGCTGCCTGGGCCCTAAGCTCTGGAATTCCCTCCCGAAACCTCTCCGCCTCTCTCCTCCTTTAAGACGCTCCTTAAAACCTCCCTCTTTGACCAAGCCTTTGGTCACCTGTCCTAATATCTCCTTATGTGGCTCGGTGTCAAATTTTATTTGATAATCGCTCCTGTGAAGCACCTTGGGACATTTTACTATGTTAAAGACTCTATATAAATACAAGTTGTTGTTGTTACAGGGAAATACTACATTGCTACAATGACAATGATTACAGCTTCCACAGCCCTGACTATCCTGATCATGAACATCCATCACTGTGGTCCTGAGGCCAAGCCTGTCCCCCACTGGGCCAGAGTGGTCATCGTCCATCACATGGCCAGAGTCCTCTTCGTCTATGAAGTGGGCGAGAACTGTGCGAGTGGCATGGCAGCGGAATGGGACGGTCAGTCCGATCTGGCCGGCAGTGGTCATCGGCCGAGGGGGGAGGAGGAGGAGGCTGAAGAGGAAATGGCCGGCAAGGGGCAGGAGGAACCGGAGCAAATCCCCGGCCGCTCGGCCTCCCTCGACAACGCGCCCAGCAGCGGCCACAATGCGGGGAAGGAGGTCAAGCTGGGCCTCGGGGCGGCCAAGGGCGCCGGGGGTCACCGGGGCCGCGGGAGGAGCTGCCTCCGTCACCGGGAGAGGCTGATTGGGGACATCGAGTTCATCGCCAACTGCTTCCGCCGCCAGAGAGCAACTCGGAGCCGGACTGCGGAGTGGAAGAAAGTGGCCAAAGTGATGGACCGGTGCTTCATGTGGCTCTTTGTTATCATGGTCTTCGTCATGACCGCTCTAATCGTGGCCAAAGCTCTGTAGACCGAGCCACGCGCGCCCTGCGTATCTCTCTCCCGGGGGTGGGGGGGTTTCACACTCTCCGCTGGGGTGGTAATTGGGCAGAGCTGATCGCGCAGCCATCGTAGAACCTGCCTGATTTACATTCTATTGATGATCTGCTCCACCAGATTACCATCCCGGGAATCACCTAACACGGGAATTCAGGAGAAACTTCTTTACCCAGAGAGTGGTGAGAATGAGGAACTCGCTGCCACAGGGAGTGGTTGAGGCGAATAGTATAGATGCATAGAAACATAGAAGATAGGAGCAGGAGTAGGCCATTCGGCCCCTCGAGCCTGCTCCGCCATTTAATGAGATCATGGCTGATCATCCAAATTCAGTACCCTGTCCCTGCCTTCTCCCCATACCCCTTGATCCCTTTAGACTTAAGAAATATATCCAACTCCTTCTTGAATATATTTAATGAATTGGCCTCCACTGCCTTCTGTGGTAGAGAATTCCACAGGTTCACCACTCTCTGGGTGAAGAAATTCCTCTTCATCTCAGTCCTAAATGGCTTACCTCTTATCCTTAGACTGTGACCCCTGGTTCTGGAATCCCCGGCCATCGGGAACACCCTTCCTGCATCTAGTCTGTCCAGTCCTGTTAGAATTTTATGTTTCAATGAGATCCCCTCTCATTCTTCTAAACTCCAGCGAGTATAAGCCCAATCGACCTAATCTCTCCTCATACGTCATTCCTGCCATCCCAGGTATCAGTCTGGTGAATCTTCGTTGCACTCCCTCCGTGGCAAGAACATCCTTCCTCAGATAAGGCGACCAAAACTGCACACAATACTCAAGGTGTGGTCTCACCAAGGCCCTGTACAACTGCAGCAAGACATCCTTGCTCCAGTACTCGAATCCTCTCGCTATGAAGGCCAACATACCATTTGCCTTCTTAACCGCCTGCTGCACCTGCATGCTTACCTTCAGCGACTGGTGCACAAGGACACCCAGGTCTTGTTGCACTTCCCCTTTTCCCAATCTATTGCCGTTCAGATAATAATCTGTCTTCCTGTTTTTGCCACCAAAGTGGATAACCTCGCATTTATCCACATTATACTGCATTTGCCATGCATCTGCCCAATCACCCAACCTGTCCAAATCATACTGGAGTTTCTCTGCATCCTCCTCACAGCACACACGCCCACCCAGCTTTGTGTCATCTGCAAACTTGGAGATATTACATCTAGTTCCCTCGTCTAGATCATTTATATATATTGTGAATAGCTGGTGTCCTAGCACCGATCCCTACGGTACCCCACTAGTCACTGCCTGCCACTCGGAAAAAGACCCGTTTATTCCAACTCTTTGCTTCCTGTCTGCCAACCAGTTCTCTATCCAAGACAGTACCTTACCACCAATCCCATGTGCTTTAACTTTGCACGCTAATCTCTTATGCGGGACCTTATCGAAAGCCTTCTGAAAGTCCAAATACACCACATCCACTGGTTCTCCCTTATCTATTCTACCAGTTACATCCTCAAAAAATTCCAGTATATTAGTCAAGCATGATTTACCTTTTGTAAATCCATGTTGACTTTGTCCGATCCTGTCACTGTTTTCCAAGTGCTCTGTTATTACATCTTTTATAATGGACTGTAGCATTTTCCCCACTACCGATGTCAGGCTTACCGGTCTATAATTCCCCATTTTCTCTCTACCACATTTTTTAAATAGTGGGGTTACATTAGCTACCCTCCAATCTATGGGAACTGTTCTAGAGTCTATAGAATTTTGGAAGATGACCAGCAATGCATCTACTATTTCTAGGGCCACTTCCTTAAGTACCCTGGGATGTAGATTATCAGGCCCTGGGGATTTATCGGCCTTCAATGCCGTCAATTTCCCTAACACCATTTCCCTACAAATACTAATTTCATTCAATTCCTCCCTTTCATCAGACCCTATGTTCCCGACATCTCTGGGAGGTTATTTGTGTCCTCCTTTGTGAAGACAGAATCAAAGTATGTATTTAATTGGTCTGCCATTTCTTTGTTCCCCATTAAAAATTCCCCTGATTCTGACTGCAAGGGACCTACGCTTGACTTCACCAATCTTTGTTGTTTCATCATCAATGAAGTTGGATTATTCTCGCACTAACAATTGTTTATTGAGATACAAAATCACAATTATCACTACGTAAATTTGAACACTGAGTGTACAAGTAATTAATTACATATAAAATTAAAACAGAAAATGCCAGAAACACTCAGCAGGTCAGGCAGCATCCGTGGAGAGAGAAACAGAGTTAACGTTTCAGGTCGAAACCCTTCGTCAGAACTGGAAGAAGTTAGAGATGTAACAGGTTTTAAGCAAGTGCAGAACCAACATGAGAAGGGAAACAGAAAGCAATGAAGGCGAACAAGGTGAAAGAGACAAACGGAAATCCCATCGGAGGGAAGAGCAGAACTTCTTCAAGGTGGGCATTCCTGGGAGAGAAGTGGCCGTGAACCAAACACTAAATCAGATATAAATAGTTGTAGACAGAGTTATCTCGCAACTGGGATAACAAATAATTCATAGCGTTACTTTCCGCTATGAATGCCAGGTAAAGGCAGCTCACTGTAACTCTAGTTTACAATTAACTGGATTGCTGGACACCGAACGACAGGGTCTGAGATTACTGAATTGGTGAGATTAAATTAGGATTGACACCTTAGATGGCTGACAATGGAAAGCCCATCTATTGAACAGATCAGAGTCGATGTGACCAGGGATGAGGGACTTCAGTTATGAGGAGAGGCTGGAAAAGTTCAGACTGTTCCCCTTGGAACAGAGAAGGTGAAGAGGTTCTCAAGATGATGAGAGGTTTTGATCGAGTAAATGGAGAAAAACTCTTCCCTCGGGCGAGTGGGTCAATAACCAGAGGTCACAGATTCAAAATCATTGGCAAACGATCGAGAGGGGAGAGGAGGAGAAATGTTTTCACTCAGTTGTGGGGATCAGGAACGCTCGACCTGAAGAGGTAGCGGAAGCTGATTCCATCAATAATTGTAAAAGGGAGTTGGACGGGTTGAGGATGAGGAACTGACCGGGTTACGGACACACAGCGGGGGGGTGGGACTGAGCACGACAGCGCGTTCAAAGAGCTGGCACAGGCACGATGGGCCGAATGGCCTCCTCCTGTGCTGTAAGATTCTATGTGCTGGTGGTTAGCAGTGTTTCCAGAGCTTATACGACCTTGTCCTTACGAGCGGCGTGGTCGAGCTCACCTCCCACCCCTGGCTCGGTGGCGTTAGCTTCTGGAATGTTGAGTTGGTGAGTCCACACTTTGGTGGCGTTTACTCTGTTCCACCTGAACCCTCCTTACGTGCGAGTGACGATACCTGGGCTCGATGACTTAACTCTCTCCTTCCTTGATCTCAGTTAAGCGAGACTTATCGCTACCTGCAACTGGCTTGTAAAGCCGTACAAGTTGACGTATGTAACTTCTAACTCTGTCCTGAATATACTTTGTACTGGTAATGGTTCCCATCTAAATCTGCTAGGTCAAGGTTACGCAGCAGAAGAGCAGACAAGGAGAATATTCTGACTAGCAAAAAGAAACTGCATTCGAGCGACGCCAAGGAGAATTTACACAGAGTTGGGATAAGCTCCTACTTAAACACCCTACATTCCCCCCTTTCCATTCAATTGACCAATCCGGGTGGCTGACGCCCGTGTTGAAAGAGTTCACCTTACTGTGGCGTCAGTCAAGTAAAGGTTCTGAAAGATGTCAAAGTTAATGAGGCATAACCGGGGGGGGGGCAAGGGTCAAATTGGTCTGGGGCAGTAGCGCGAAACAGGCAGTACAGAATCGACCGCCCGGTTTACACCAAGCCCAACTTTGTTTTCCACTGACGTTAATTAGATCGCGGCTGATCTGCACCTCAACTCCATCTCCCCGCCTTGACTCCATATTCCTCGATACCCTCACCCAACAAAAATCGATCAATCTCGGTCTTGAAAGCTCCAATTGTCCCCCAGCTTCAACAGCTTTTTGGGGGGAGAGAGTTCCAGATTCCCACCACCCTTTGTGTGAAGAAGTGCTTCCTGACATCACCCCTGACCGGCCTGGCTCTAATTTTAAGGTTCTGCCCCCTTGTTCTGGACTCCCCCCACCAGAGGAAATAGTTTCTCTCTCTCTAACCTATCGAACCCTTTAATCATCTTAAACACCTCGATCAGATCACCCCTTAATCTTCTAAACTCGAGGGAATACAAGCCCAGTCTGTGCAACCTGTCCTCGTAATTTAACCCTTTTAGCCCCGGTATCATTCTGGTGAATCTGCGCTGCTCCCCCTCCGAGGCCGATATATCCTTCCTGAGGGGCGGGGCCCGGAACTGAACACAGTGACTCCCGCTGGGGTCTGACCAGAGCTCGGTACAACTGAAGCATCACTTCTCCCGTGTGTATTCCAGCCCCCTCGAGATAAAGGACAACATTCCAATAGCCATTATAATTATTTTTTTGTACCTGTCCACTAACCTTTAGTGATTTCTGAACATGGACCCCTCAATCTCTCTACTCCTCCACAGTTCCCAGCTTCTCACCATTTAGAAAATACTCTGATCGATCTTTCTGAGGTCCGATGTGGATGACCTCACACTTCCCCACACTGAACTCCATCTGCCACAGTATTTTCCCCCTGACTCAGCCTCTCTATGTCCCTTTGTAATTTCCTGCTCCCATCCACACAACTTACTTTGCCTCCTAATTTAGTGCCATCTGCAAACTTGGATCTACAACTCTTTATTCCTTCATCCAGGTCATTGATAAATATGGCGAAAAGCCGAGGCTCCAGAACACATCACTGCCAACCGGAGAGTGTTCCGTTTATCCCTACTCTCTGTCTCCTGTCTCCCAACCAGTTACCTCCAACTCTCTGCACTGTAATCTTTGTGAATAGTCTCTTGTGCGGAATCTTGTAATCAACCTTGCGCGGAAACACGGCGTAGCGGCAAACTGTCGTGGCTCGCGCTCTAGGGCTTGATGGGATAGCGGGAGAGGACCATTGAAACATTGGAGAGTAGCAACACCCCATACCCTGCCATTTCTTCACTCTCCCGTCCCACCCCCACACCACAAGAGTCATAAAACAAGAAAGAGTAACGAGAGAAAGAGTGCAAGTATCACCAAGATATGTGGTGAGGAGGTCGGTCACTGAGTCTCCGGAGGTGAGGCCCCATGTTCGATGTTGAGGGATACTGACTGAGTCTTTCATATAATTCAGCGCTGGGCCCCACTGCATTAATCTCCCAGTGTTCAGCCTGTACCGTACGTCTAATAAAGTCTCCGATACACAGTGTCTGAGTGTTTGCTACTCACTGTAGTGGGAGAATAGTGTAATCGGGGCTCCAACACACACGCGAGTGTGAGTGTGAGTATTGTAACAGTGTGTGTGTGCTCATGTGTATCTCCCTGTGTGTCTGTCTGTGCATGTGCGTTACTGTGTGTGCGTGTGTCTGTGTGTGCACATATGCGTGTCTGCATGCTTGCGTGTCTGTGTGTATCTCTCCCATGTGCGTGTGTCTGTGTCTTTGTGGGTCTCTGTCTCTGTCTGTGGGTCTGTGTCTCTGTCTGTGTCTCCGTTTATCTGTCGCTCTGTGTCTCTGTCTGTCTGTGTCTCTGTCTGTCTCTGTCTCAGTCTGTGTCTCTGTCTGTGGGTCTCTGTCTCGGTCTGTGTCTCTGTGGGTCTGTGTCTCTGTGGGTCTCTGTCTCGGTCTGTGTCTCTGTCTGTCTGTGTCTCTGTGGGTCTCTGTCTCTGTCTGTGGGTCTGTGTCTCTGTCTGTCTGTGTCTCTGTGGGTCTCTGTCTCGGTCTGTGTCACTGTCTGTGGGTCTGTGTCTCTGTGGGTCTGTGTCTCTGTCTGTGGGTCTGTGTCTCTCTCTCTGTTTGTGTCTCTGTCTCTGTTTTTACAGAGTGGCGAGTTTATTTATCCGGGTCCCCTGCGTATAAGTTATGCAAATTAGATTCCATTCCAAAAACAATGTTTGAAGCAGTGAACAGACTCACGCTCACGATTGGCCACACGTTTTTTTTTATTCGTTTATGGGATGTGGGCGTCGCTGGCAATGCCGGCATTTATTGCCCATCCCTAGTTGCCCTTGAGAAGGTGGTGGTGAGCTGCCTTCTTGAACCGCTGCAGTCCGTGTGGTGAAGGTGCTCCCACAGTGCTGTTAGGGAGGGAGTTCCAGGATTTTGACCCAGCGACGATGAAGGAACGGCCGATATATTTCCAAGTCAGGATGGTGTGTGACTTGGAGGGGAACTTGGAGGTGGTGGTGTTCCCATGCGCCTGCTGCCCTTGTCCTTCTAGGTGGAAGAGGTCGCGGGTTTGGGAGGTGCTGCCGAAGAAACCTTGGCGAGTTGCTGCAGTGCATCTTGTAGATGGTACACACTGCAGCCACGGTACGCCGGTGGTGGAGGGAGTGAATGTTTAAGGTGGTGGATGGGGAGTCAATCATGCGGGCTGCGTTTTACTGGATGGTGTCGAGCTTCTTGAGTGTTGTTGGAGCTGCACTCATCCAGGAAAGTGGAGAGTATTCCATCACACTCCTTACTTGTGCCTTGTAGATGGTGGAAAGGCTTTGGGGAGTCAGGAGGTGAGACACTTGCCACAGAATACCCAGCCTCTGACCTGCTCTTGTTGCCACAGTATTTATGTGGCTGGTCCAGTTAAGTTTCTGGTCAATGGTGACCCCCCAGGATGTTGATGGTGGGGGATTCAGCGATGGCAATACCATTGAATGTCGAGGGGAGGTGGTTAGACTCTCGCTTGTTGGAGATAGTCATTGCCTGGCACTTCTGTGGCGCAAATGTTACCTGCCACTTATCAGCACAAGCCTGAACGTCATCCAGGTCTTGTTGCATGCAGGCATGGACTGCTTCATTATCTGAGGAGTTGTGAATGGCGCTGAACACTGCAGTCATCAGCGAACATCCCCATTTCTGACCTTATGTTGGAGAGAAGGTCATTGATGAAGCAGCTGAAGATAGTTGGGCCGAGGACACTTGTTACAACTGAGTGACTCGCTGGGCCATTTCAGAGGGCAGTTAAGAGTCAACCACATTGCTGGGGGTCTGGAGTCACATATAGGCCAGACCGGGTAAGGACAGCAGATTTCCTTCCCTAAAGGACATTAGTGAACCGGGTGGGTTTTTACGACAATCCGGTAGTTTCATGGTCACCATTACTGACACTAGTTTTTTATTCCAAATTTATTTAATTAACTGAATTTAAATTCCCCAGCTGCCCTGGTGTGATTATGAACTCACGTCTCCGGATCTTGAGTCCAGGCCTCTGGATTTCTGGCCCAGCCACCGTTCCCATTCTTCATGGTGAATTATTGAAGAGAATCCACCTCAGCACTGGGGGCAAAGGTGAGACCAGCAGGGCCTCTGACCCCTGACCCTCGACCCCGTGGGGGTCACTATAGCAACCGGGAGCAGGGTCAAAGGGCAGCGACTGGTGGGATCCTCCTGCTCATTTGGGCCTCAGAGCCGCACCGGGCAGAAGAAACAGCCGAATTATTCTTTCATGATGTGGATTCCACCTTTAATTAATGATCGGGAGACTGACAGAGTCTCCATAATTAACAGGGTGAGTTACACACACCGAGCTCCCAGCGATGTGAAGCAAGGCTGGAAGAAGCTCTAAAACATTCATGGCCCCGGCCAGCCCCGGCCCCAGATAATGAAATCCCAATATCTCTCCTCAGACAGCAGCCGCGGTGTTTGGGTCCCAGCTGTGCTTCCGTGAGAAAATAAAACCTCTCGCACGGCAGGACCCAGAGCTTACCCCCCAATCCCAATCACCGCTCCAGGGATCCAGGAACCGCAATCATTCCCTCCCACAGGACTCTCACCAGGGACCAGCAATGGAGGAGTGAGGGAAGCAAAGGGGGGAGAGAGGGACAGAGAGAGACAAAGGGGGGGGAGAGGAGAAGGAGGTGGAGAATGGGAGGAGAGAGGGGGGCAAGGAGAGGGGAAAAGAGATGGAGAGAGAGGTGGAAGGGGTAGAGATGGGAGAGGAGAGAGAGAAAGGAAGCAGGGAGAAAGGCAGGGCAGAGAACAGGGGGCAAGAGAGGGAGGGTAGAAGGAGCGAGTAGGGAAAAGAGGGGGAGAGGGAGAGAGTAGGGAAAAGGGGGAGAGGGAGCGAGTAGGCGGGAGAGGAGATGGAGGGAGAGAGATCGCTGGATGCAGTGTGGAGAGGAGTGTGAGACTGACCCGAGTGTCCGGGGTCTGAGTTATGGGAAAAGACGGCAGAAACTTTCAGCCTCGGAAGGAAGGGTCTGACAGCTAATCTTATAGAGGGATATTTATTAAAATTCTTGCCTAGGCTGTGTACTTTCGATCTGCTCCCTAAAGCCTTTCCACCATCTACAAGGCACAAGTCAGGAGTGTGATGGAATACTCTCCACTTGCCTGGATGAGTGCAGCTCCAACAACACTCAAGAAGCTCGACACCATCCAGGATAAAGCAGCCCGCTTGATCGGCACCCCATCCACCACCTTAAACATTCACTCCCTCCACCACCGGCGCACCGTGGCTGCAGTGTGTACCATCTACAAGATGCACTGCAGCAACTCGCCAAGGCTTCTTCGGCAGCACCTCCCAAACCCGCGACCTCTTCCACCTAGAAGGACAAGGGCAGCAGGCGCATGGGAACACCACCACCTCCAAGTTCCCCTCCAAGTCACACACCATCCTGACTTGGAAGTATATTGGCCGTTCCTTCATCGTCGCTGGGTCAAAATCCTGGAACTCCCTCCCTAACAGCACTGTGGGAGCACCTTCACCACACGGACTGCAGCGGTTCAAGAAGGCGGCTCACCACCACCTTCTCAAGGGCAACTAGGGATGGGCAATAAATGCTGGTCCACATCCTGAGAATGAATTAAATAGATCCAAGCAGTAACTGATAGCCTACGCGGAAGGATATATTTCCTCTTAACACTGGGCCTTGAGACGATGGATAATCCTACTTACACGTACCAGCCTAAGTTACATCCTAATTAAACCTCTGGGTCCTCCGCAGCTACTTGTGTTCACAGGGACGATTATCCCCATTAATCTTTCACGACCCAATTACTTTATAAACAACACAGGGCCCTGCCGGAAGCGTGGAGCTGAAGCAAGCCTGGCTGTTAACATGATTAGATTAGATTGTGTCGGCCGTGGCTCAGTGGGCAGCACTCTCGCCTCTGAGTCAGAAGACCATAGGTTCAAGCCCCACTCCAGAGACTTAAACCCCATAAACTAGGCTGATGCTCCCAGGGCAGTGCTGAGGGAGCACTACACTGTCGGAGGGGCAGTACTGAGGGAGCGCTGCACTGTCGGAGGGGCAGTACTGAGGGAGCACCGCACTGTCGGAGGGGCAGTATTGAGGGAGCGCCGCACTGTCGGAGGGGCAGTACTGAGGGAGCGCCGCACTGTCGGAGGGGCAGTACTGAGGGAGCGCCGCACTGTCGGAGGGGCAGTACTGAGGGAGCGCTGCACTGTCGGAGGGGCAGTACTGAGGGAGCGCCGCACTGTCGGAGGGGCAGTACTGAGGGAGCGCTGCACTGTCGGAGGGGCAGTACTGAGGGAGCGCTGCACTGTCGGAGGGGCAGTACTGAGGGAGCGTCGCACTGTTGGAGGGGCAGTACTGAGGGAGCGCTGCACTGTCGGAGGGGCAGTACTGAGGGAGCGCTGCACTGTCGGAGGGGCAGTACTGAGGGAGCGCCGCACTGTTGGAGGGTTGGTACTGAGGGAGAGCTGCACTGTCGGAGGGGCAGTACTGAGGGAGCGCTGCACTGTCGGAGGGGCAGTACTGAGGGAGCGCCGCACTGTTGGAGGGGTGGTACTGAGGGAGAGCTGCACTGTCGGAGGGGCAATACTGAGGGAGCGCTGCACTATTGGAGGGGTGGTACTGAGGGAGAGCTGCACTGTCGGAGGGGCAGTACTGAGGGAGCGCCGCACTGTCGGAGGGGCAGTACTGAGGGAGCGTCGCACTGTCGGAGGGGCAATACTGAGGGAGCGCTGCACTGTTGGAGGGGTGGTACTGAGGGAGAGCTGCACTGTCGGAGGGGCAGTACTGAGGGAGCGTCGCACTGTCGGAGGGGCAGTACTGAGGGAGAGCTGCACTGTCGGAGGTGTCGACTTTCAGATGAGACGTTAAACCGAGGCCCCGTCTGCCCTCTCGGGTGGATGTAAAAGATCCCACGGCCTTTGTTTCGAAGAAGAGCAGGGGATTTCTCCCCGGTGTCCTGGGGCCAATATTTATCCCTCAACCAACATCACTAAAATAGATTATCTGGTCATGATCACATTGCTGTTTGTGGGATCTTGCTGTGTCCAAATAGGCTGCCACGTTACAACAGTGACTACACTTCAAAAAAGTACTTCATTGGCTGTAAAGCGCTTTGGGACATCGCGAGGTGGTCGTGAAAGGCGCTATAGAAATGGGAGTAGTTCTTCTTAGGTCTCAGCGCCACCCTCAATTCGAAAGCAGCCACTCCCCGCTGATGGGTCGTTCAGTCCGCATGCTGCTGCCAGGGATCCAGGGGCCAATGTTCCTTTAGAACCCTGCAGGCCAAGAGCAGCAGGAGTAGCCACGTCCTGGGAACACCATCACCTCCAAATCACGCACCCCATTGGATCCCATGTTGCCGTTTCATCAGAGTGGGATCACCATCACCAACAACAACAACAACTTGTATTTATTTATATAGCGCCTTTAATGTAGTAAACATCCCAAGGCGCTGCACAAGAACGATTATCAAACAAAATTTGTAGAATGGGCCGATACTCTCTGGAGTTTAGAAGAATGAGAGGTGATCGCATTGAAACATACAAGATTCTGAGGGGGATTGACAGGGTCGATGCTGAGAGGTTGTTTCCCCCTGGCTGGAGAGTCTAGAACCAGGGGGCAAGTCTCAGGATAAGGGGTCGGCCATTTAGGACTGAGATGAGGAGGAATTTCTTCACTCAGAGGGCGGTGAATCTTTGGAATTCTCTGCCCCAGAGGGCTGTGGAGGCTCAGTCGTTGAGTATATTCAAGACTGAGATCAATAGATTTTTGGACTCCAGGGGAATCGAGGGATACGGAGATCGGGCAGGAAAGTGGAGTTGAGGGCGAAGATCAGCCGTGATCTTATTGACTGGCGGAGCAGGCTCGAGGGGCCGAATGGCCAACTCCTGCTCCTATTTCTTATGTTCTTAAAATTTGACACCGAGCCACATGAGATATTAGGACAGGTGATCAAAAGCTCGGTCAAAGAGGTCGGTTTTAAGGAGCATCTTAAAGGAGGAGAGAGAGGCGGAGAGGTTTAGGGAGGGAATTCCAGAGCTTAGGGCCCAGGCAGCTGAAGGCACGGCCGCCAATGGCGGAGCGATTAAAATCGGGGATGCTCAAGAGGCAGGAATTGGAGGAGCGCGGAGATCTCGGGGGGTTGTGGGGCTGGAGGAGGTTACAGAGATAGGGAGGGGGGCGAGGCCACGGAGGGATTTGAAAACAAGTATGAGAATTTTTTTAATCTAGGTGTTGCCGGACCGGGAGCCGGTGTAGGTCAGCGAGCACAGGGGTGGTGGGTGAACGGGACTGGGTGTGAGTTAGGACACGGGGCAGTGAGCACAGGGGGTGATGAGTGAACGGGACTGGGTGCGAGTTAGGACACGGGGCAGCGAGCACAGGGGTGGTGGGTGAACGGGACTGGGTGTGAGTTAGGACACGGGGCAGTGAGCACAGGGGGTGATGGGTGAACGGGACTGGGTGTGAGTTAGGACACAGGGCAGTGAGCACAGCGGGTGATGGGTGAACGGGACTGGGTGTGGGTTAGGACACGGGGCAGTGAGCACAGGGGGTGATGGGTGAACGGGACTGGGTGTGAGTTAGGACACAGGGCAGTGAGCACAGGGGGTGATGGGTGAACGGGACTGGGTGTGAGTTAGGACACGGGGCAGTGGAGCACAGGGGGTGATGGGTGAACGGGACTGGGTGTGAGTTAGGACACAGGGCAGGGAGCACAGCGGGTGATGGGTGAACGGGACTGGGTGCAAGTTAGGACACGGGGCAGTGAGCACAGTGGGTGATGGGTGAACGGGACTGGGTGTGAGTTAGGACACGGGGCAGTGAGCACAGGGGGTGAAGGGTGAACGGGACTGGGTGTGAGTTAGGAGACGGGGCAGTGAGCACAGGGGGTGATGGGTGAACAGGACTGGGTGTGAGTTAGGAGACGGGGCAGCCGAGTTTCGGATGAGCTCAAGTTTACGGAGGGTGGAATGTGGGAGGCCGGGAAAGAGAGAGAATGAAAGGAAAGATAATGGGACAGAGAGAAAGGGACAGAGGGAGAGAAAGAGATGGCGTAAGAGATACGGAAAGAAGAAAACACTTGAAGTATCAGAGTGAGAGAGAAATGGCAGAGAAGAGAGAGATTTGAGCGAGAGGGAGAGAATGAAGAGGACAGTCAGTGAAGAGTGAGACAGTGCAGCCCTGCAATGCTCCACAGACCTGCTCCCAGCTGGACCGAGATGCTCGTCTGTCTTGCTGTGTGATCTGAAGATTAGAAATTGGTTTTGCTTTCCGCCTAATTCATTCACTTGCAAATCGCAATGCTGTTGAACGGGGAGACGAAGGCTCACGAAGTACTAAATTCTGCTTTTTATAAAAATCTAATTTGCACGAGAATGAGTTCTGCTGACGTGTATTAAGACCTCGACATTATAAATGGCAGATATTCAAATGTTTGCAAATTTATCTCATTACTTACTTTTTTTACATCTTCCTCTCCTGAAGATGTTTACACCACTCTGGGGGCCCGGCTCCACCGACACTGATTCTTGTCCGGAGTGTGAGTCCAGGGGAGCGCTGCACTGTCGGAGGGGCAGTACTGAGGGAGCGCCGCACTGTCGGAGGGGCAGTACTGAGGGAGCGCCGCACTGTCGGAGGGCAGTACTGAGGGAGCGCCGCACTGTCGGAGGGGCAGTACTGAGGGAGCGCCGCACTGTCGGGGGGGCAGTACTGAGGGAGCGCCGCACTGTCGGAGGGGCAGTACTGAGGGAGCGCCGCACTGTCGGAGGGGCAGTACTGAGGGAGCGCCGCACTGTCGGGGGGGCAGTACTGAGGGAGCGCCGCACTGTCGGAGGGGCAGTACTGAGGGAGCGCCGCACTGTCGGAGGGCAGTACTGAGGGAGTGCTGCACTGTCGGAGGGGCAGTACTGAGGGAGCGCCGCACTGTCGGAGGGGCAGTACTGAGGGAGCGCCGCACTGTCGGAGGGGCAGTACTGAGGGAGCGCCGCACTGTCGGGGGGGCAGTACTGAGGGAGCGCCGCACTGTCGGGGGGGCAGTACTGAGGGAGCGCCGCACTGTCGGAGGGGCAGTACTGAGGGAGCGCCGCACTGTCGGAGGGCAGTACTGAGGGAGTGCTGCACTGTCGGAGGGGCAGTACTGAGGGAGCGCCGCACTGTCGGAGGGCAGTACTGAGGGAGCGCTGCACTGTCGGAGATGTTAAGCTGAGGCCCCGTTTGTCTTCTCAGGTTGATGTAATACGGCACTCTTCGTAGAAGAGCAAGGGAGTTCTGAGTCTTGCACAGTTTCGAGGGGATCTGGCTCGGAAGGTGTCAGAGTGGGAGACGGCAGCACAGGCACTGAACTGATGTTACTTTGCACTAAGTGAAGTGTAAAAGGATTTCACCCTTGTTGTGATTTCACACCGAGGATTCCACAGTACAATCAGTGAGTGTCATTAATGAGCTTTGACAGGAACAGTCCTTACTATAAAACATTTATTATTAACCGTGGCAGAACAGGCACATGGGGAACTGTAACGCAAAGTGTTTTCAGAACCCAGCGCACAGAACACAGCCCTTGAATACCGAGTCCTGGCAACCAGCCCATAACCACTGCGGCCCTGAATTTGTATTCACGGAAGCCATCAGTTTCCAATAAAGTCCCCTCAGTTTCTCCCCAGGGAGAGGACAGGAAAGGGGTATCAGCCCGCTATCAAACTCCTGAGGAGCCGGGTGATCTATAACGTTCCCTTTAAGCTGCTCGGCCCCGCACAGCTCCAGGGGTCCCGCGCAGCTCCAGGGGTCCCGCGCAGCTCCAGGGGTCCCGCGCTGCTCCAGGGGTCCCACACAGCTCCAGGGGTCCCGCGCTGCTCCAGGGGTCCCGCGCAGCTCCAGGGGCCCCGCGCTGCTCCAGGGGTCCCGCGCAGCTCCAGGGGTCCCGCGCAGCTCCAGGGGTCCCGCGCAGCCGGCAAACCAGCTTTTAAATTGAATAAAAATCCGCGTGCACGGACTATTGAATGGGCCGCATAGCCCAAACAAAATTACAGGGAACATTGGTGACCTGGTACCTGGGTAAACAACGTCAACCCGAGTTTGGGACGGGCATTTGTCAGATCTGCTCTCTCAGGTGGAGCTGAAAGATCCCATGGCACTATTTCAAAGAAGGGAGCAAATGTAACTCCGCTATTCAAGAAAGGAGGGAGAGAGAAAACAGAGAACTACAGGCCAGTTAGCCTGATATCAGTCATCAGGAAATTGCTCGAATATTATTAAGGAAGTGGTAACAGGGCACTTAGAAAATCATAATAGGATTGGGCAGAGTCAACACGGATTTATGAAAGGGAAATCATGTTTGACAAATCTATTAGCGTTTTTTGAGGGTGTAACTAGCAGGATAGATGAGGGGGAACCAGTGGATGTGGTGTATTTGGATTTTCAGAAGGCTTTCAATAAGGTGCCGCACAAGAGGTTATTAAACAAAATTAGGGCTCATGGGATTGGGGGTGATATACTAGCATGGATTGAGGATTGGTTAATGGACAGAAAACAGAGAGTAGGAATAAACGGGTCATTTTCGGGTTGGCAGGCTGTAACTAGTGGGGTACCGCAAGGATCAGTGCTTGGGCCTCGGCTATTCACAATCTACATCAATGATTTGGATGAAGGGACCGAATGTAATATATCCAAGTTTGCTGAAGATACAAAGCTGGGTGGGAATGTAAGTTGTGAGGAGAACACAAAGAGCCTGCAACGGGATATACACAGGTTAAGTGAGTGGGCAATAAGGTGGGGAGGTGTAAAATTATCCACTTTGGTAGGAAGAATGCAAAAGCAGAATATATTTTAAAAGGTGAGACACTAGTAACTGTTGGTGTTCAGAGGGACCTGGATGTCCTTGTACACGAATCACAGAACGTTAACATGCAGGTACAGCAAGCAATAAGGAAGACAAATGGCCTGTTGGCCTTTATTGCAAGGGGGTTGGAGTATAAGAGTGAGGAAGTCTTGCTACAATTGTACAGGGCCTTGGTGAGGCCACACCTGGAGTACTGGGCACAGTTTGGTCACCTTATCTAAGGAAGGATATACTTGCCATAGAGGGAGTGCAACGAAGGTTCACCAGACTGATTCCTGGGATGGGGGGATTGTCCTATGAGGAGAGATTGAGTAGACTAGGCCTATATTCTCTAGAGTTTAGAAGAATGAGAGGTGATCTCATTGAAACATACAAAATTCTTAGTGGGATTGACAGGGTAGATGCTGAGAGGATGTTTCCTCTGGCTGGGGAGTCTAGAACCAGGGGGCTGATGTGCCAAATAACTGCCTGAATCCATGAGGTTAAAGCTTAAAACTAAAGGCTTTTATTAAGTAAGAACATGGCATGAAGTTAACACCGGGCAACCATCATTCATCACCGACCCAGCCCTTGGTAGAACATTCCAGAAGAGGGGCGGGGCTAGGGAGGAGCATTAATGGTTACACCGGTAGAACATTCCAGACATTAACAAGTACAACAACAGACAATACAAATGCCAGAACACAGAGTTATTTCATCACATTCACCCCCTGCTATAGATTCAGTCTGTCAGGAGGTCTGATAATCCTCTGGGAATGATATAACTCTTGCTGAGGCTCCTCCCGGAGTACTAACTCCGGTTCATTCGAATTCCCAGAATCATCAGTATTTTCCACACTGAGGGTTTGTGTCTCTGAAGGTCCAATACCACGATTGAAAACTCTACTCTCAGAGTCGAACTCTTTTCGAGCTCCAGCAGGTGCAAGATCTTTAATAGAGGCCGTATCCTCTCGCCCATCTGGATATTGAATGTACGCATACTGGGGATTAGCATGGAGGAGTTGTACTTCCTCCACCAGTGGATCAGTCTTGTGGCCTCTCACATGTCTGTGCAACAACACAGGGCCCGTGGTCATCAAGCATGTGGGTAACATTACTCCATTAGTAGCTTTTCTTGGAAAACTAAACATCCTTTCATGAGGGGTGGCATTCGTCGCTGTACACAAAAGAGACCTTATTGAATGCAGCACGTCTGGCAGGACATCCTGCCAGCGAGAGGTCGGCAGGCCTCGCGACTTCAGAGACCGTACGATAGCCTTCCACACTGTCGCATTTTCTTTCTCGACCTGCCCATTACCATGAGGGTTATAGCTGGTAGTTCTACTTGTTGCAATCCCTTTCGATAGCAAAAACTGTCGCAATTCTTCGCTCATAAAGGAAGAACCCCTATCACTATGTATATAGTTAGGCATGCCAAACAAAGAAAACAGTTGGCAGAGGCATTTAATTACAACAGCACTGGTCACATCCGGACAGGGGATAACAAAAGGGAACCGAGAGTACTCGTCTATAATATTAAGAAAATAGACATTACGGTCGCTCGATGGAAGGGGACCTTTAAAATCGAGACTCAAACGTTCAAATGGTCAAGTTGCTTTAATAAGATGAGCTGGCTTGGATGGCTTATAGAAGCGGGGTTTGCATTCAGCACAAACACGACAGGTTCTAGTCATTGTCCGGACCTCCTCAATAGAGTAGGGTAGATTGTGGGACTTAATGAAGTGGTTCATTCTGGTAACCCCAGGGTGGCAGAGTGCGTCGTGGAGACTTTGAAGTTTATCTATACCTAGACTAGCACATACTCCTCGTGACAAAGCATCCGATGGCTCATTAAATACTCCAGGCCTGTACTGAATATCATAGTCATATGTTGACAGTTCTATTCGCCATCTTAAAATCTTATCATTTTTGATCTTGCCTCTGCTTAGTGTTGAACATAAAGGCCACGGATCGCTGGTCAGTAATGAGCGTAAAACGTTGGCCAGCGAGATAATGTCTCCAATACCTGACTGCTTCGATAATCGCCTGTGCCTCCTTTTCCACTGAAGAATGTCGAACTTCTGGTCCTTGTAATGTACGAGAGAAGAAAGCTGTGGTAAACCACTTTTACCGTTCACTATCGTTACACTATAGTTATCACTGTTAGATCGTTTCCCTATAGTTATCACTGTTCACATTGTTGTATCACTGTACGAGGTCGCCTCTTGTCACGCTGCTATACCTGGGCTGACCACTGCCGACTCCGCCCATGGCTCCACCTACCTGCCCGGGTATAAAGGTGGTCGACTGGCTGGTATTCCTCCTTCTTGGATCCGATCACCCACGAGGGTGGGCTCTGTTATTTAGTCAATAAAAACCTATAGTTACTTTCTTAACTCGTCGCTTTTCATTGGACGAATTGATAGGTATATCAATTTTATTGACTAAATTTTAAAATGTCGTCACTTGAGCAGCCAAACAACCAGTCAACGGAGCAGCCAAACGACCAGCCAGACGCCCAGCTACAACAGCCACAGCAGCCGGCTTGGCTGCGAGCCCTCAAACCACCGTAGCTGGATCTAAACCCACAAGCAACAAACGCAGCCCTCGACTTCAAACACTGGCTGTGCTGCTTCGAATCCTACCTGGAAGAATCCGGCGTCCCTCAGAGATCCAAACTAAGAGTTCTGACCACCCAAGCGAGCCCTAAAGTATACGCACTCATCCAGGACATTACTACTTACGAGGCCGCTATCAACCTACTGAAACAGCAGTACCGGAGCCCGGTAAATTCCATGTATGCCAGACACCTCCTAAGATCCCGCCCGCAACAGCCAGGAGAGTCTGTAGCTGAATTTTCTACGGGCGCTACGAACACTCGGCAGGGACTGTGACTTTAAAGCAGTATCGGCTGCAGAAAACACTGAAGATAACATCCGCGATGCCTTCGTGAAAGACCTTCGGTCCGACTACTCACGGCAGAGACTGCTGGAATCAAAGGACCTCGACCTGAACTCAGCTGCAGCCTTGGCCTACTCCCTAGAAGTGACCCAGCGGGACCTCGAGGTGTATTCCAGGTACAGTTCGCGACTCTGGGACTCGGGCCCGACCCCGACCGCAATACCCCTCGTAGCGCCGCCCCCGGGACCTACCTCAGCGTCGGCGTCCCGGACCCGATCGGGACCGCCACCCCCCGGTACCGGCTGCGACATCGGAGCCCCGCGACCGGGCCGCCGGCTGCTTCTTCTGTGGGCAGGCGAAACACCCGAGGTCGCGCTGCCCAGCCAAAAACGCGACGTGCTCCAGCTGCCTGAAGAAAGGCCACCTCGCGAAGGCCTGCAGAGGGAGAGCAGCAGAGGCCAGCAGTGCCTCATGCGAACTGTGGGGGCGGCCATCTTCTATCAAGGCCACAGATGAGCAATGGGGGCGGCCATCTTTGATCCAGGCAACCGACGCCAGCAGTGCCTCGTGGGTTGTGGGGGCAGCCATCTTCTCCGCCATTTTGCCCCACCTCGTGGGCGCCTCCATTTTACCCACCACGCTCGACCGCCACCTTACCTCCAGACCTGACGACCGCTTCACCTACAGACTACAGCGACCCGCTCAGCCACACACTAGCCTCCGTCACGCTAGACCAAGCTCGCCCGCATCAGCTGTCCAAGTCAATGATGGACATCAAAGTAGACGGCCACGCCACGACCTGCCTGTTCGACAGCGGAAGCACGGAGAGCTTCATACATCCAGACACGGTGAGCCACTACTCCCTCACTGTCCAGCCAACGCGCAACCGGATCTCGATGGCATCGAGGTCCCACGCCACAGACATCAGCGGCTACTGTGTTGTGACCCTGTCGGTTAAGGGCACGGAGTATAAAAACTTTAAACTCCTCGTCCTGCCCCAGCTATGCGCTGCCGTCCTACTAGGGCTGGATTTTCAATCCCACCTCCAAAGCGTCACTCTAGCATACGGTGGACCCCTCCCCCCGCTCACAGTCGACAACCAGCAGCCTTTAAATCGCCCACCGCGTAACACCTGCGGCCTATCCACCCTCAAGGTCCCGCCACCTTCCCTGTTCGCTAACCTCACCCCCGACTGCAAACCCGTCGCTACCAAGAGCAGGCGGTACAGCGCCGGGGACAGAGCTTTCATTAGCTCTGAGGTGCAGCGTCTCCTGAAGGAGGGCATCATCGAGGGGAGCAGCAGCCCCTGGCGTGCCCAGGTTGTAGTCGTTAAGACCGGCAATAAAAACCGCCTGGTCATCGACTACAGCCAAACCATAAACCGGTACACCCAGCTGGACGCATACCCCCTTCCCCGCATATCTGATATGGTCAATCAGATTGCTCAATACCGGGTATTCTCTACCATCGACCTTAAGTCGGCCTACCACCAACTCCCTATCCGCCCCGAGGACCGCCAGTATACCGCCTTCGAGGCGAATGGCCGCCTCTACCACTTCCTTAGGGTCCCCTTCGGCGTCACCAACGGGGTTTCGGTCTTCCAAAGGGAGATGGACCGGATGGTTGACCAGAACGGGCTGCAAGCCACGTTCCCCTATCTAGATAACGTCACCATCTGCGGCCGCGACCGGCAAGACCATGACGCTAATCTGGAAAGATTCCTCCGTACGGCCCAACGGCTGAACCTCACCTACAATAAGGAGAAATGTGTGTTTAACACCTCGCGCCTTGCCATCCTCGGCTGCGTAGTAGAGAACGGAATCATCGGCCCCGATCCCGAAAGAATGCGTCCCCTCATGGAGCTACCCCTTCCCCACTGTCCAAAGGCGCTGAAGAGAACCCTGGGGCTCTTCGCCTACTATGCCCAATGGGTGCCGAATTATGCGGACAAAGCCAGACCCCTCATGAAGTCCACCTCCTTCCCCCTTACGGAAGAAGCGCGCGCGGCCTTCTCCCTCATCAGGGGAGACATTGCTAAGGCCACTATGCACGCAGTGGATGAGTCCATCCCCTTCCAAGTGGAGAGCGATGCATCCGACTTCGCCCTAGCCGCTACCCTCAACCAGGAGGGGAGACCGGTGGCCTTCTTCTCAAGGACCCTACAGGGCCCCGAGATCCGACACTCTTCGGTCGAGAAGGAGGCCCAGGCGATTGTGGAGGCGGTACGCCGCTGGAGGCATTACCTCGCAGGCAAGCGATTTACCCTCCTCACCGACCAGCGTTCGGTCGCTTTTATGTTTAATAACAAGCTGAGGGGTAAAATCAAGAACGACAAGATCTTGAGGTGGAGAATCGAGCTCTCCACCTACGATTATGATATCTTGTACCGGCCTGGTAAGCTGAACGAACCCCCTGACGCTCTATCGCGAATTACATGCGCCAACGCGCAAATTGATAGACTTCAGACCCTCCACAACGACCTCTGCCACCCCGGGGTCACCAGGCTTTACCACTTCATTAAGGCCCGCAACCTGACCTACTCCATCGAGGAGGTCAGGACCATGACCAGGAACTGCCAGACCTGTGCCGAGTGCAAACCGCACTTCTTTAGGCCAGACAGAGCAAGCCTGATCAAGGCCACCTGCCCCTTCGAGCGCTTGAGCATCGATTTTAAGGGGCCCCTCCCGTCCTCTGACCGTAATGTGTACTTCCTCAACATTGTTGATGAGTACTCCCGTTTCCCCTTTGCCTTCCCCTGCCCAGACATGACCAGCACCACGGTCATTAAATGCCTGAACGACCTCTTTGCCTTGTTCGGGTTCCCAAACTATATACATAGTGACCGGGGCTCCTCCTTCATGAGCGAGGAACTCCGTCAGTTCCTACTAGCGAGAGGCATCGCCACTAGCAGGACCACCAGCTACAACCCCCGAGGGAACGGCCAGGTGGAAAGAGAGAACGCGACGGTATGGAAGGCCGTCCTCTTAGCCTTAAAGTCTAAGGGCCTCCCAACCTCTCGCTGGCAGGAGGTCCTCCCGGCGGCGCTGCATTCCACCCGGTCACTACTTTGCACTGCCATTAACGCCACCCCCCATGAACGAATGTTTGTTTTCCCCAGGAAGTCGACTACGGGAACCACGCTACCAACCTGGCTGACCTCTCCGGGACCTGTCTTGCTGCGAAAGCACGTGAGGGCCCATAAAATGGACCCCCTGGTCGAGAGGGTGAACCTCCTGCACGCCAACCCCCAGTACGCCTACGTGGCATACCCAGACGGGCGGGAGGACACAGTCTCCTTACGAGACCTCGCACCCTCGGGCACTCCGGAGCCACCACCGCTACCCCCCCCCACCACCCCCCCAATTCCAGCCCAGGTAGACGGTACGCCGGAACCCCAAGAGCCTTCGCCTACCTCGCAGACGCCAGCATTAACACCGGAGAACGCAACACCGCCGCTGCGACGATCAGACAGGCTTACGAGGCCTCCGGACAGACTGACATACCAGAACTGGTAGTACACTTCACCCCGCCAGACTCAAATCTAAACAAGGGGTGAATGTGGTAAACCACTTTTACCGTTTACTATCGTTACACTATAGTTATCACTGTTAGATCGTTTCCCTATAGTTATCACTGTTCACATTGTTGTATCACTGTACGAGGTCGCCTCTTGTCACGCTGCTATACCTGGGCTGACCACTGCCGACTCCGCCCATGGCTCCACCTACCTGCCCGGGTATAAAGGTGGTCGACTGGCTGGTATTCCTCCTTCTTGGATCTGATCACCCACGAGGGTGGGCTCTGTTATTTAGTCAATAAAAACCTATAGTTACTTTCTTAACTCGTCGCTTTTCATTGGACGAATTGATAGGTATATCAAAAGCTACTGGTCTACCAGCTTGGTTAAGAGTTGCTGCCAACGCAAAATCAGATGCATCACTTTCCACTTGAAAAGGGATCTTCTCATCCACGGCACATACCACTGCCTTCTCAATGTCCCGTTTGATATTAAAGAAAGCCTCCTGAGCTTCCGCCGATAGCGGAAAAGACGTCGACTTAATAAGAGGTCGGACTTTATCTGAGTAGTTAGCCACCCACTGGGCATACTATGAGAAGAATCCCAGACACCTTCTTAAAGCTTTTACAGTGTGAGGTAAAGGTAATTCCTTAAGTGGGCGTAATCTTTCAGGATCTGGCCTGATTACCCCATTCTCCACAACGCAACCAAGAATACACAAACGTGTAGTATTGAAGGTACACTTGTTTTCGTTGTAGGTCAGGTTTAACCTCTTTGCAGTCTCTAGGAACTTCGCGAGATTTTGATCATGCTCCCGTTGGTCACGCCCACAGATAGTAACATTGTCCAGGTACGGGAATGTTGCTTCCAACGCGTATTCATCCACCATACGATCCATCTCCCATTGGAAGACGGATACCCCATTCGTCACTCCAAAGTGCACCCTAAGGAATTGGTACAGGCGCCCATTAGCTTCGAAGGCCGTATAAGGTCGGTCTTCTATTTTAATGGGGAGTTGATGGTAGGCAGACTTTAAATCAATGGTGGAGAACACGCGGTACTGAGCTATCTGGTTCACCATCTCAGAAATACGAGGCAAAGGATAGGCGTCTAATTGGGTATACAAGTTTATAGTCTGGCTATAATCGACCACAAGTCTTTTCTTGTTAACTCCTGTTCATTGAAGGTGTATCCTACTCGAAGTGAAATCGTGATGGCGTCCAAGTCCCTTACTTCGGAGGTAACTGGATATTGTAAAGTCACATTGACCGTTAAGGATACGGAGTATAAGGATTTTAAACTCCTCATATTACCTCAGTTGTGTGTGAACTTAATTTTAGGCTTGGACTTCCAGTGTCAGCATGAGAGCGTCACCCTTAAGTATGGTGGATCCCAGCCTCCGCTCACAGTCTGCGGCCTTTCTACTTTAATAATAAGTCCGCCTTCTTTGTTCGTGAACCTTGCTCCTAATTGTAGACCTATAGCGACTAAGAGTCGACGGTATAGTTCAGAAGATAAAACGATAGGCGGCAGCAGAAAAGACATCGGGTACAGGATTACCCTTACACACTTTACTAAAATGTCCCCATTTCTTACATTTAAAACAGGTAGCCTCTCTGGCTGGGCATCGTTGCCTGGGATGTTTAGATTGGCCACAAAAATAACACTTAGACCCATGGGGTACAGCTGCAACAATAGGATTAAATGGAGGCTCCATTGGTGTTATGGATGCCTCCATACTCGGAACACACGAGGCTGAGAGAGACGCGTGGGCTGATGCATACACTTCTAAATTCTTCTGGGCTACATCTAACGATCGGGCAGTAGCGACGACCGTTTTAAAACTAACGAGTCATTCTCGAGAAGTCTCTGTCTAATATAATTAGATCGGAGGCCAGATATGAAAGAATCGCGGATGGCTTCTTCCTGATACACTATGGCAGAGACAGCCTTGTAGTTGCAATCCTTAGCCAAAGCCTTAAGGTCCTGCAGGAAATCGTCCAGAGATTCCTCGGGTAATTGCCTGCGAGTAGACAAAAGATACCTGGCGTATACTTCGTTAACCGACTTAAGGTACTGGGCCTTAAGGGCTGCGAGGGCCTCTTCATATTTAGTAATATCTTCAATTATCGAGTAAGTTTGATGACTTACCAAGTTGGTTAGAAGACCCAACTTGTTAACCGTCAAATCGACCGATGCGATGAAGTGTTCAAAACATCGAAGCCAATGCGTAAATTTCTTCGACGCGTCTGCCGAATGGGGATCGATATCCAGACGCTCTGGTTTCAAAAATCGATCCATCTTCCAAAAGTTGTTACTTAATAAAATTGATGTGCCAAATAATTGCCTGAATCCATGAGGTTAAAGCTTAAAACTAAAGGCTTTTATTAAGTAAGAACATGGCATCAAGTTAACACAGGGCAACCATCATTCATCACTGACCCAGCCCTTGGTAGAACATTCCAGAAGAGGGGCGGGGCTAGGGAGGAGCATTAGTGGTTACACCGGTAGAACATTCCAGACATTAACAAGTACAACAACAGACAATACAAATGCCAGAACACAGAGTTATTTCATCACAGGGGCACAGTCTCAGGATAAGGGGTCGGCCATTTAAGACTGAGGGGAGGGCATTGACTTAACCACCTGCATGGGACTGGAGTCACATGTACACCCAGACTGGGTAAGGATGGCAGATTCCCTTCCCTAAAGGAATATGGGAATAGGAGGAGGCCATTCTGCCCCTTGAGCCTGTTCTGTCATTCAATTAGATCGTGGCTGATCTGTATCAACTCCATCTACCCGCCTTGGTTCTGTAACCCTTAATACCCTTACCCAAGAGAAAATCTATCGATCTCAGTTTTGACATTTTCAATTGACCCCCAGCCTCAACAGTTTTTTGGGGGAGAGAGTTCCAGATTTCCGCCACCCTTTGTGTGAAGTGCTTCCTGACATCACCCCTGAACGGCCTGGCTCTAATTTTAAGGTTCTGCCCCCTTGTTCTGGACTCCCCCCACCAGAGGAAATAGTTTCTCTCTCTCGACCCGATTGAATCCTTTAATCATCTTAAACACCTCGATTAGATCACCCCTTAATCTTCTAAACTCGAGGGAATACAAGCCCAGTCTAAAGGACATTAGTGAACCAGATGAGTTTTTACGACAATCCGACAATTTCATGGATATTTTTCCTGGTGCTGCCCACAAATCACCAGATTTATGGATTTCAATTTCACAACTTGCCATAAGAAAGTGAAAGGCTTGCATTTCTATAGCACCTTTCACATCCTCAGGACATCCCAAAGCACTTTACAGCCAATGAAGTACTTTTTGAAGTGGAGTCACTGTTGTAATGTAGGAAACGCAGTAGCCAATTTGCGCACAGCAAGCTCCCACAAACAGCAATGTGATAATGACCGGATCATTTGTTTTTAGTGATGTTGATTGAGGGATAAATATTGGTCAGGATACCGGGGAGAACTCCCCTGCTCTTCTTCAAATAGTGACCGTGGGATCTTTTACATCCACCATGGGATTTTAACTAGCAATGTCGAGGTTAATAGTCCAGTACCATTATCACCAAGGTGTGTGCTTTCAGCTGATGTCCACTCGGGATAGTGCTAGAGGTGCTAGAACTGTTCTTAGTGCCCCCAGGAAACAAATCAGCCAGGGATCCTGCTCCTGAATGCAAATCAGTGATCCTGGCTATAACCTGCACATGTGGAAGGATCAAGTACAACTCCCCCTTCATGTATGAAACTCCCTGTATAGATCAGAGTACTTTCTAAATGGTGAAACGCTAGAAATAGTGGCGGTCCAAAGAGACTTGGGGGTTCAGGTACATAGATCATTAAAATGTCATGAACAGGTACAGAAAATAAGTTAAAAGGATAATGGAATGCTGGCCTTTATATCCAGAGGACTAGAATACAAGGGGGTAGAAGTTATGCTGCAGCTGTACAAACCCTGGTTAGACCACACCTGGAGCACTGTGAGCAGTTCTGGGCACCACACCTTAGGAAGGATCTATTGGCCTTGGAGGGAGTGCAGCGTAGGTTTACCAGAATGATACCCGGACTCCAAGGGTTAAGTTACGAGGAGAGATTACCCAAATTAGGGTTGTAGTCCCTGGAATTTAGAAGGTTAAGGGGTGATCTGATCGAAGTTTTCAGAATATTAAGAGGAACAGATAGGGTAGAGAGAGAGAAACTATTTCCGCTGGTTGGGGAGTCTAGGACTAGGGGGCATCGTCTAAAAATTAGAGCCCGACCTTTCAGGAGTGAAATTAGGAAACACTTCGACACACAAAGGGTGGTAGAAGTTTTGTAAGATCCGCAAAATTAATATTGTCAGATAAGGGTCCTTTGGCAGAAAAGGCCTTTACTTTTAAAAGACTGTTTTAAAAGAAGCCCAGGAAAAGGGGCATACAAAATGGCCGCCAGACCCCGTGACTAGCTTTTTGGACACTTTAAAATGGTTCCTGCAGTCCCCAGACAGCCTTTGTGGATTCAGCCCACAGTAAGTTCTGGAAGGCCGTTTCGGAGAAACAAAACCAGACAGAACTCCATACATATGGATTGGATGCAGATCCAGTCAGATCGGCCTGTAGATAAAGGCCATCAAATGTTTACCCAGACAAAGGGGAACAGTTTTATATTCATAAGGGGAGCATCAAAGACCCATTAAAGACATCAAGAAGACATTCAAAACAATACCAGGTCATTCCAGACCAGAGATGGCCATCACCGGCCATCCCGAAAGCAGTTTAAATATAATGACTACCCCACTGTGCTACAAGCCCGCCAAAAGCTAAACAAAGACTAACCTTGATTTGGCGGTAGATAAAGGCTTCTTTGAGAAGTATAACTGGAGACCCGGGGTAGCGATTGATGTTCTGAGAAAGATCGAGGTGCTGAGGAGGTTCACAGGATCTGTTGCTTCAGCTGGGGGAATCATCCTTCGCAGATCGCCAGCTAGGAAGGGCTGGAGAAGTAAGAACATCGCCAGCCATCGACAACGCAGCCCTGTTCGGTGCAGAGTTCGGGTGGGGACGACGAGGTTCGAGATGGGAGATCAAGTCAGCATCTAGCCCCGGGGTAACTATCGGGAGATCATCGACCAACCCCGGGACACTGACGAGACAGGAAGAGACCTATATGAAAATGGTCAAACAGTAGGTCTCGCCCCGCATCAACTTCCAGGCCTGCTGGCATTCAGCCTGTCCATGATCTTCACCTCGAGGGAGGAGAAGGTGTGTCGCAGCCGGCTGCATTCCGCTGACCACGTGGAGACAGGACACCTGAAAGGATCAAAACGCAGACCTGTTTCAAAACTCTATACTTTCCAACTGGATTGGTGAGCATGTTTCTGGCCCCTCACAATCTGATCTAGATAGGTTTAGGGGTGGGCATTTAAGGGGTAATTTTAACAATGAGTTGTTGTCCCTCGATGTTCCGTGTGCTTCCCCATTTCATGATGACCTTTGTAAAGTATAATATGCCTGTATCTATCTCAGTTAGTAATGTATTATGAATTTGTTTTTCCCTCCCATGTACCTTTTATTGACTTGCATTTGATTTGTGTTTCTCTATGCAATAAAATGTCATTTCGTTTCCGTTAAACCTGGCCTATCGAGTATTCTCTACATTGTAGTTCCTGCATCAAAGTCCAGTGTCTAGAACCTAAGGGGCGAGTGGGTCGAACCACTCAAGGTTTTACTGTGCAAGAGAGAGAGGCCTCTAGAGAGAGAAACCTCTGCGATCTAAAACCCCTTACAGTTTGGAACTCTCTTCCGCTAACGGCAGTTGATGCTAGATCAATTGTTAATTTTAAATCAGCGACTGATAGATTTTTGTTAACCAAAGGTATTAAGGGATCTGGACCAAAGGTGGGTATATGGAGTTAGGTCGCAGATCAGCCATGATCTCATTGAATGACGGAACAGGTTGAATGGCCTCTTCCTGTTCCTTTGTTCTTTGTGCTGGCCTTTTATTTGTGAATATGGAAAGAGGAACTTGTGGAATCATCGACAATTAATAAAACTACGTGTTTCAAGGCGAGATGAGCTGAACTCTTGCATAGATACAGGAGGAGGCCGTTGAGCCCCTCGAGCCTGTTGCACAACTCAATTGGATCAAGGCTGATCTGTTTCTCAACTCCTTTTACAAGCCTTTACTCGATATCACTTGACACCTTTACCCAACAAAAAACCAAAAATCTCAGTTTTGAAATTCCAGTTGACTCCCAGCATCCACAGCCTTTTGGGGGAGAGAGTTCCAGATTTCCACTAACCTTTGTGTGGAGAAGAGCTTCCTGATTTCACTCCTAAATACAAGATAGTCACTAATAAATCCAATCGGGAATTCAGGAGAAACTTCTTTACCCAGAGGGTGGTGAGAATGTGGAACTCGCTCCCACAGGGAGTGGTTGAGGCGAATAGTATGGATGCATTTCAGGGGAAGCTGGATAAACACATGAGGGAGAAAGGAATAGAAGGATATGTTGATGGGGTGAGATGAAGAGGAGTGGGAGGAGCGGAAACACCGGCACGGACCTGTGGGACCGAATGGCCTTTTTCTGTGCTGTGGATTTGATGTTATGTAAACGGCCTGGCTCTGATTTTAAGATTATGACCTCTTGTTCTGGATTCCCCACCAGAGGAGATAGTTTCTCTCTGCACTCTCTCCTTCATTTGGAACGCTGTGTCAAGGCAAATGTTTTCGCATCCCGCTCCTTGCTGAAAAGAGCTAATTATAACCAAGCTGACCTCTCTCGTTCTGATCGTTCCAACTCTCATCCCTGCAAATTTTTCCTCTTCAAGTATTTATCCAATTCTTTTTTGAAAGTCACTATTGAATCTGCTTCCACCGCCCTTTCAGGCAGCGCGTTCCAGGTCACAACAACTCGCTGCGTAAAAACATTCTCCTCGTCTCCCCTCTGGTTCTTTTACTGACGATCTTCAATCTGTGTCCTCTGGTTACCGACCCTCCTGCCACTGGAAACAGTTTCTCCTTATTTACTCGATCAAAAGCCTTTATAATTTCGAACACCTCCATTAACTCTTCCCTTAATCTTTCTGCTTTAAGAAGAACAATCCCAGCTTCTCTATCCCAGCTTCCCACCTTCCACCTTCTGTAAACATCAGCTCGTCCAAACCTCTGCTGCCCGTGTCCTAACTCACACCCAGTCCCGTTCACCCATCGCCCCCTGTGCTCACTGCCCCGTGTCCTAACTCACACCCAGTCCCGTTCACCCATCACCCCCTGTGCTCACTGCCCCGTGTCCTAACTCGCACCCAGTCCCGTTCACCCATCGCCCCCTGTGCTCACTGCCCCGTGTCCTAACTCACACCCAGTCCCGTTCACCCGTCGCCCCCTGTGCTCACTGCCCCGTGTCCTAACTCACACCCAGTCCCGTTCACCCGTCGCCCCCTGTGCTCACTGCCCCGTGTCCTAACTCACACCCAGTCCCGTTCACCCGTCACCCCCTGTGCTCACTGCCCCGTGTCCTAACTCACACCCAGTCCCGTTCACCCATCACCCCCTGTGCTCACTGCCCCGTGTCCTAACTCGCACCAAGTCCCGTTCACCCATCACCCGCTGTGCTCACTGCCCCCTGTCCTAACTGACACCCAGTCCCGTTCACCCATCACCCCCTGTGCTCACTGCCCCGTGTCCTAACTCACACCCAGCCCCGTTCAACCATCACCCCCTGTGCTCACTGCCCCGTGTCCTAACTCGCACCCAGTCCCGTTCACCCATCACCCCCTGTGCTCACTGCCCCGTGTCCTAACTCGCACCGAGTCCCGTTCACCCATCACCCCCTGTGCTCACTGCCCCGTGTCCTAACTCACACCCAGTCCCGTTCACCCATCACCCCCTGTGCTCACTGCCCCGTGTCCTAACTCACACCCAGTCCCGTTCACCCATCACCCCCTGTGCTCACTGCCCCGTGTCCCAACTCACACCCAATCCCGTTCACCCATCACCCCCTGTGCTCACTGCCCCGTGTCCTAACTCACACCCAGTCCCGTTCACCCATCACCCCCTGTGCTCACTGCCTCGTGTCCTAACTCACACCCAGTCCCGTTCACCCATCACCCCCTGTGCTCACTGCCCCGTGTCCTAACTCACACCCAGTCCCGTTCACCCATCACCCCCTGTGCTCACTGCCCCATGTCCCAACTCACACCCAGTCCCGTTCACCCATCACCCCCTGTGCTCACTGCCCCGTGTCCTAACTCACACCCAGTCCCGTTCACCCATCACCCACTGTGCTCACTGCCCCGTGTCCTAACTCACACCCAGTCCCGTTCACCCATCACCCCGTGCTCACTGCCCCGTGTCCTAACTCACACCAGTCCCGTTCACCCATCACCCCCTGTGCTCACTGCCCCGTGTCCTAACTCACACCCAGTCCCGTTCACCCATCACCCCCTGTGCTCACTGCCCCGTGTCCTAACTCGCACCAAGTCCCGTTCACCCATCACCCCCTGTGCTCACTGCCCCGTGTCCTAACTCGCACCCAATCCCGTTCACCCATCACCCCGTGCTCACTGCCCCGTGTCCTAACTCACACCCAGTCCCGTTCACCCATCACCCCGTGCTCACTGCCCCGTGTCCCAACTCACACCCAGTCCCGTTCACCCATCACCCCGTGCTCACTGCCCCGTGTCCTAACTCACACCCAGTCCCGTTCACCCATCACCCCGTGCTCACTGCCCCGTGTCCTAACTCGCACCCAATCCCGTTCACCCATCACTCCGTGCTCACTGCCCCGTGTCCTAACTCGCACCAAGTCCCGTTCACCCATCACCCCCTGTGCTCACTGCCCCGTGTCCTAACTCGCACCCAATCCCGTTCACCCATCACCCCGTGCTCACTGCCCCGTGTCCTAACTCACACCCAGTCCCGTTCACCCATCACCCCCTGTGCTCACTGCCCCGTGTCCTAACTCACACCCAGTCCCGTTCACCCATCACCCCCTGTGCTCACTGCCCCGTGTCCTAACTCGCACCAAGTCCCGTTCACCCATCACCCGCTGTGCTCACTGCCCCGTCCTAACTGACACCCAGTCCCGTTCACCCATCACCCCCTGTGCTCACTGCCCCGTGTCCTAACTCACACCCAGCCCCGTTCAACCATCACCCCCTGTGCTCACTGCCCCGTGTCCTAACTCGCACCCAGTCCCGTTCACCCATCACCCCCTGTGCTCACTGCCCCGTGTCCTAACTCGCACCGAGTCCCGTTCACCCATCACCCCCTGTGCTCACTGCCCCGTGTCCTAACTCACACCCAGTCCCGTTCACCCATCACCCCCTGTGCTCACTGCCCCGTGTCCTAACTCACACCCAGTCCCGTTCACCCATCACCCCCTGTGCTCACTGCCCCGTGTCCCAACTCACACCCAGTCCCGTTCACCCATCACCCCCTGTGCTCACTGCCCCGTGTCCTAACTCACACCCGGTCCCGTTCACCCATCACCCCCTGTGCTCACTGCCTCGTGTCCTAACTCACACCCAGTCCCGTTCACCCATCACCCCCTGTGCTCACTGCCCCGTGTCCTAACACACACCCAGTCCCGTTCACCCATCACCCCCTGTGCTCACTGCCCCATGTCCCAACTCACACCCAGTCCCGTTCACCCATCACCCCCTGTGCTCACTGCCCCGTGTCCTAACTCACACCCAGTCCCGTTCACCCATCACCCACTGTGCTCACTGCCCCGTGTCCTAACTCACACCCAGTCCCGTTCACCCATCACCCCGTGCTCACTGCCCCGTGTCCTAACTCACACCAGTCCCGTTCACCCATCACCCCCTGTGCTCACTGCCCCGTGTCCTAACTCACACCCGGTCCCGTTCACCCATCACCCACTGTGCTCACTGCCTCGTGTCCTAACTCACACCCAGTCCCGTTCACCCATCACCCCCTGTGCTCACTGCCCCGTGTCCTAACACACACCCAGTCCCGTTCACCCATCACCCCCTGTGCTCACTGCCCCATGTCCCAACTCACACCCAGTCCCGTTCACCCATCACCCCCTGTGCTCACTGCCCCGTGTCCTAACTCACACCCAGTCCCGTTCACCCATCACCCACTGTGCTCACTGCCCCGTGTCCTAACTCACACCCAGTCCCGTTCACCCATCACCCCGTGCTCACTGCCCCGTGTCCTAACTCACACCAGTCCCGTTCACCCATCACCCCCTGTGCTCACTGCCCCGTGTCCTAACTCACACCCAGTCCCGTTCACCCATCACCCCCTGTGCTCACTGCCCCGTGTCCTAACTCGCACAAAGTCCCGTTCACCCATCACCCCCTGTGCTCACTGCCCCGTGTCCTAACTCGCAACCAATCCCGTTCACCCATCACCCCGTGCTCACTGCCCCGTGTCCTAACTCACACCCAGTCCCGTTCACCCATCACCCCGTGCTCACTGCCCCGTGTCCCAACTCACACACAGTCCCGTTCACCTATCACCCCGTGCTCACTGCCCCGTGTCCTAACTCACACACAGTCCCGTTCACCCATCACCCCCTGTGCTCACTGCCCTGTGTCCTAACTCACACCCAGTCCCGTTCAACCATCACCCCCTGTGCTCACTGCCCCGTGTCCTAACTCGCACCCAGTCCCGTTCAACCATCACCCCCTGTGCTCACTGCCCCGTGTCCTAACTCGCACCAAGTCCCGTTCACCCATCACCCCCTGTGCTCACTGCCCCGTGACCCAACTCGCACCCAGTCCCGTTCACCCATCACCCCCTGTGCTCACTGCCCCGTGTCCTAACTCACACCCAGTCCCATTCACCCATCACCCCCTGTGCTCACTGCCCCGTGTCCTAACTCACACCCAGTCCCATTCACCAATCACCCCCGGTGCTCACTGCCCCGTGTCCTAACTCACACCCAGTCCCGTTCACCCATCGCCCCTTGTGCTCACTGCCCCGTGTCCTAACTCACACCCAGTCCCGTTCACCCATCACCCCCTGTGCTCACTGCCCCGTGTCCTAACTCACACCGAGTCCCGTTCACCCATCACCCCCTGTGCTCACTGCCCCGTGTCCTAACTCACACCCAGTCCCGTTCACCCATCGCCCCCTGTGCTCACTGCCCCGTGTCCTAACTCACACCCAGTCCCGTTCACACATCCCCCCTGTGCTCACTGCCCCGTGTCCTAACTCACACCCAGTCCCATTCACCCATCACCCCCTGTGCTCACCCCGTGCACCCATCACCCCCTGTGCTCACTGCCCCGTGTACTAACTCACACCCAGTCCCGTTCGCCCATCACCCCGTGCTCACTGCCCCGTGTCCTAACTCACACCCAGTCCCGTTCACCCATCACCCCGTGCTCACTGCCCCGTGTCCTAACTCACACCCAGTCCCGTTCACCCATCACCCCCTGTGCTCACTGCCCCGTGTCCTAACTCACACCCAGTCCCGTTCACCCATCACCCCCTGTGCTCACTGCCTCGTGTCCTAACTCACACCCAGTCCCGTTCACCCATCACCCCCTGTGCTCACTGCCCCGTGTCCTAACTCACACCCAGTCCCGTTCACCCATCACCCCCTGTGCTCACTGCCCCGTGTCCTAACTCGCACCAAGTCCCGTTCACCCATCACCCCCTGTGCTCACTGCCCCGTGTCCTAACTCGCACCAAGTCCCGTTCACCCATCACCCCCTGTGCTCACTGCCCCGTGTCCTAACTCGCACCCAATCCCGTTCACCCATCACCCCGTGCTCACTGCCCCGTGTCCTAACTCACACCCAGTCCCGTTCACCCATCACCCCCTGTGCTCACTGCCCCGTGTCCTAACTCACACCCAGTCCCGTTCACCCATCACCCCCTGTGCTCACTGCCCCGTGTCCTAACTCGCACCAAGTCCCGTTCACCCATCACCCGCTGTGCTCACTGCCCCGTCCTAACTGACACCCAGTCCCGTTCACCCATCACCCCCTGTGCTCACTGCCCCGTGTCCTAACTCACACCCAGCCCCGTTCAACCATCACCCCCTGTGCTCACTGCCCCGTGTCCTAACTCGCACCCAGTCCCGTTCACCCATCACCCCCTGTGCTCACTGCCCCGTGTCCTAACTCGCACCGAGTCCCGTTCACCCATCACCCCCTGTGCTCACTGCCCCGTGTCCTAACTCACACCCAGTCCCGTTCACCCATCACCCCCTGTGCTCACTGCCCCGTGTCCTAACTCACACCCAGTCCCGTTCACCCATCACCCCCTGTGCTCACTGCCCCGTGTCCCAACTCACACCCAGTCCCGTTCACCCATCACCCCCTGTGCTCACTGCCCCGTGTCCTAACTCACACCCGGTCCCGTTCACCCATCACCCCCTGTGCTCACTGCCTCGTGTCCTAACTCACACCCAGTCCCGTTCACCCATCACCCCCTGTGCTCACTGCCCCGTGTCCTAACACACACCCAGTCCCGTTCACCCATCACCCCCTGTGCTCACTGCCCCATGTCCCAACTCACACCCAGTCCCGTTCACCCATCACCCCCTGTGCTCACTGCCCCGTGTCCTAACTCACACCCAGTCCCGTTCACCCATCACCCACTGTGCTCACTGCCCCGTGTCCTAACTCACACCCAGTCCCGTTCACCCATCACCCCGTGCTCACTGCCCCGTGTCCTAACTCACACCAGTCCCGTTCACCCATCACCCCCTGTGCTCACTGCCCCGTGTCCTAACTCACACCCAGTCCCGTTCACCCATCACCCCCTGTGCTCACTGCCCCGTGTCCTAACTCGCACAAAGTCCCGTTCACCCATCACCCCCTGTGCTCACTGCCCCGTGTCCTAACTCGCAACCAATCCCGTTCACCCATCACCCCGTGCTCACTGCCCCGTGTCCTAACTCACACCCAGTCCCGTTCACCCATCACCCCGTGCTCACTGCCCCGTGTCCCAACTCACACACAGTCCCGTTCACCTATCACCCCGTGCTCACTGCCCCGTGTCCTAACTCACACACAGTCCCGTTCACCCATCACCCCCTGTGCTCACTGCCCTGTGTCCTAACTCACACCCAGTCCCGTTCAACCATCACCCCCTGTGCTCACTGCCCCGTGTCCTAACTCGCACCCAGTCCCGTTCAACCATCACCCCCTGTGCTCACTGCCCCGTGTCCTAACTCGCACCAAGTCCCGTTCACCCATCACCCCCTGTGCTCACTGCCCCGTGACCCAACTCGCACCCAGTCCCGTTCACCCATCACCCCCTGTGCTCACTGCCCCGTGTCCTAACTCACACCCAGTCCCATTCACCCATCACCCCCTGTGCTCACTGCCCCGTGTCCTAACTCACACCCAGTCCCATTCACCAATCACCCCCGGTGCTCACTGCCCCGTGTCCTAACTCACACCCAGTCCCGTTCACCCATCGCCCCTTGTGCTCACTGCCCCGTGTCCTAACTCACACCCAGTCCCGTTCACCCATCACCCCCTGTGCTCACTGCCCCGTGTCCTAACTCACACCGAGTCCCGTTCACCCATCACCCCCTGTGCTCACTGCCCCGTGTCCTAACTCACACCCAGTCCCGTTCACCCATCGCCCCCTGTGCTCACTGCCCCGTGTCCTAACTCACACCCAGTCCCGTTCACACATCCCCCCTGTGCTCACTGCCCCGTGTCCTAACTCACACCCAGTCCCATTCACCCATCACCCCCTGTGCTCACCCCGTGCACCCATCACCCCCTGTGCTCACTGCCCCGTGTACTAACTCACACCCAGTCCCGTTCGCCCATCACCCCGTGCTCACTGCCCCGTGTCCTAACTCACACCCAGTCCCGTTCACCCATAACCCCGTGCTCACTGCCCCGTGTCCTAACTCACACCCAGTCCCGTTCACCCATCACCCCCTGTGCTCACTGCCCCGTGTCCTAACTCACACCCAGTCCCGTTCACCCATCACCCCTTGTGCTCACTGCCCCGTGTCCTAACTCACACCCAGTCCCGTTCACCCATCACCCTGTGCTCTCTGCCCCGTGTCCTAACTCACACCCAGTCCCGTTCACCCATCACCCCCTGTGCTCACTGCCCCGTGTCCTAACTCACACCCAGTCCCGTTCACCCATCGCCCCCTGTGCTCACTGCCCCGTGTCCTAATTCACACCCAGTCCCGTTCACCCATCACCCCCTGTGCTCACTGCCCCATGTCCTAACTCACACCCAGTCCCGTTCACCCATCACCCCCTGTGCTCACTGCCCCGTGTCCTAACTCACACCCAGTCCCGTTCACCCATCACCCCCTGTGCTCACTGCCCCGTGTCCTAACTCACACCCAGTCCCGTTCACCCATCACCCCCCGTGCTCACTGCCCCGTGTCCTAACTCGCACCCAGTCCCGTTCACCCATCACCCCGTGCTCACTGCCCCGTGTCCTAACTCACACCCAGTCCCGTTCACCCATCGCCCCCTGTGCTCACTGCCCCGTGTCCTAACTCACACCCAATCCCATTCACCCATCACCCCCTGTGCTCACTGCCCCGTGTCCTAAATCGCACCCAGTCCCGTTCACCCATCACCCCCTGTGCTCACTGCCCCGTGTCCTAACTCGCACCAAATCCCGTTCACCCATCACCCCCTGTGCTCACTGCCCCGTGTCCCAACTCGCACCCAGTCCCGTTCACCCATCACCCCCTGTGCTCACTGCCCCGTCTCCTAACTCACACCCAGTCCCGTTCACCCATCACCCCGTGCTCACTGCCCCGTGTCCTAACTCGCACCAAGTCCCGTTCACCCATCACCCCCTGTGCTCACTGCCCCGTGTCCTAACTCACACCCAGTCCCGTTCACCCATCACCCCCTGTGCTCACTGCCCCGTGTCCTAACTCACACCCAGTCCCGTTCACCCATCACCCCCTGTGCTCACTGCCCCGTGTCCTAACTCACACCCAGTCCCGTTCACCCATCACCCCCTGTGCTCATTGCCCCCGTGTCCTAACTCACACCCAGTCCCGTTCACCCATCACTCCGATGCTCACTGCCCCGTGTCCTAACTCACACCCAGTCCCGTTCACCCATCACCCCCTGTGCTCACTGCCCCGTGTCCTAACTCACACCCAGTCCCGTTCACCCATCACCCCCTGTGCTCACTGCCCCGTGTCCTAACTCACACCCAGTCCCGTTCACCCATCACCCCCTGTGCTCACTGCCCCGTGTCCTAACTCACACCCAGTCCCGTTCACCCATCACTCCCTGTGCTCACTGCCCCGTGTCCTAACTCGCACCCAGTCCCGTTCACCCATCACCCCCTGTGCTCACTGCCCCGTGTCCTAACTCGCACCCAGTCCCGTTCACCCATCACCCCCTGTGCTCACTGCCCCGTGTCCTAACTCGCACCCAGTCCCGTTCACCCATCACCCCCCGTGCTCACTGCCCCATGTCCTAACTCACACCCAGTCCCGTTCACCCATCACCCCGTGCTCACTGCCCCGTGTCCCAACTCACACCCAGTCCCGTTCACCAATCACCCCCGGTGCTCACTGCCCCGTGTCCTAATTCGCACCAAGTCCCGTTCACCCATCACCCCCTGTGCTCACTACCCCGTGTCCTAACTCACACCCAGTCCCGTTCACCCATCACCCCCTGTGCTCACTGCCCCGTGTCCTAACTCACACCCAGTCCCGTTCACCCATCACTCCCTGTGCTCACTGCCCCGTGTCCTAACTCGCACCCAGTCCCGTTCACCCATCACCCCCTGTGCTCACTGCCCCGTGTCCTAACTCGCACCCAGTCCCGTTCACCCATCGCCCCCTGTGCTCACTGCCCCGTGTCCTAACTCACACCGAGTCCCGTTCACCCATCACCCCCTGTGCTCACTGCCCCGTGTCCTAACTCACACCCAGTCCCGTTCACCCATCACCCACTGTGCTCACTGCCCCGTGTCCTAACTCACACCCAGTCCCGTTCACCCATCACCCCCTGTGCTCACTGCCCCGTGTCCTAACTCACACCCAGTCCCTTTCACCCATCGCCCCCTGTGCTCACTGCCCCGTGTCCTAACTGACACCCAGTCCCGTTCACCCATCACCCCCTGTGCTCACTGCCCCGTGTCCTAACTCACACCCAGTCCCGTTCACCCATCACCCCCTGTGCTCACTGCCCCGTGTCCTAACTCGCACCCAGTCCCGTTCACCCATCACCCCCTGTGCTCACTGCCCCGTGTCCTAACTCGCACCCAGTCCCGTTCACCCATCACCCCCTGTGCTCACTGCCCCGTGTCCTAACTCGCACCCAGTCCCGTTCACCCATCACCCCCTGTGCTCACTGCCCCGTGTCCTAACTCACACCCAGTCCCGTTCACCCATCGCCCCCTGTGCTCACTGCCCCGTGTCCTAACTCACACCGAGTCCCGTTCACCCATCGCCCCCTGTGCTCACTGCCCCGTGTCCTAACTCACACCCAGTCCCGTTCACCCATCACCCCCTGTGCTCACTGCCCCGTGTCCTAACTCGCACCCAGTCCCGTTCTCCCATCACCCCCTGTGCTCACTGCCCCGTGTCCTAACTCACACCCAGTCCCGTTCACCCATCACCCCCTGTGCTCACTGCCTCGTGTCCTAACTCACACCCAGTCCCGTTCACCCATCACCCCCTGTGCTCACTGCCCCGTGTCCTAACTCACACCCAGTCCCGTTCACCCATCACCCCCTGTGCTCACTGCCTCGTGTCCTAACTCACACCCAGTCCCGTTCACCCATCACCCCCTGTGCTCACTGCCCCGTGTCCTAACTCCCACCCAGTCCCGTTCACCCATCACCCCCTGTGCTCACTGCCCCATGTCCCAACTCACACCCAGTCCCGTTCACCCATCACCCCCTGTGCTCACTGCCCCGTGTCCTAACTCACACCCAGTACCGTTCACCCATCACCCACTGTGCTCACTGCCCCGTGTCCTAACTCACACCCAGTCCCGTAGACCCATCACCCCCTGTGCTCACTGCCCCGTGTCCTAACTCACACCCAGTCCTGTTCACCCATCACCCCCCTGTGCTCACTGCCCCGTGTCCTAACTCGCACCCAGTCCCGTTCACCCATCACCCCGTGCTCACTGCCCCGTGTCCTAACTCACACCCGGTCCCGTTCACCCATCACCCCCTGTGCTCACTGCCCCGTGTCCTAACTCACACCCAGTCCCGTTCACCCATCACTCCCTGTGCTCACTGCCCCGTGTCCTAACTCACACCCAGTCCCGTTCACCCATCACCCCGTGCTCACTGCCCCGTGTCCTAACTCGCACCCAATTCCGTTCACCCATCACCCCGTGCTCACTGCCCCGTGTCCTAACTCACACCCAGTCCCGTTCACCCATCACCCCGTGCTCACTGCCGCGTGTCCCAACTCACACCCAGTCCCGTTCACCCATCACCCCGTGCTCACTGCCCCGTGTCCTAACTAACACCCAGTCCCGTTCACCCATCACCCCGTGCTCACTGCCCCGTGTCCTAACTCGCACCCAATCCCGTTCACCCATCACCCCGTGCTCACTGCCCCGTGTCCTAACTCGCACCAAGTCCCGTTCACCCATCACCCACTGTGCTCACTGCCCCGTGTCCTAACTCGCACCCAGTCCCATTCACCCATCACCCCCTGTGCTCACTGCCCCGTGTCCTAACTCACACCCAGTCCCGTTCACCCATCACCCCCTGTGCTCACTGCCCCGTGTCCTAACTTACACCCAGTCCCGTTCACCCATCACCCCCTGTGCTCACTGCCCCGTGTCCTAACTCGCACCCAGTCCCGTTCACCCATCACCCTGTGCTCACTGCCCCGTGTCCTAACTCGCACCCAATCCCGTTCACCCATCACCCCGTGCTCACTGCCCCGTGTCCTAACTCACACCCAGTCCCGTTCACCCATCACCCGCTGTGCTCACTGCCCCCTGTCCTAACTGACACCCAGTCCCGTTCACCCATCACCCCCTGTGCTCACTGCCCCGTGTCCTAACTCACACCCAGCCCCGTTCACCCATCACCCCGTGCTCACTGCCCCGTGTCCCAACTCACACCCAGTCCCGTTCACCAATCACCCCCGGTGCTCACTGCCCCGTGTCCTAATTCGCACCAAGTCCCGTTCACCCATCACCCCCTGTGCTCACTACCCCGTGTCCTAACTCACACCCAGTCCCGTTCACCCATCACCCCCTGTGCTCACTGCCCCGTGTCCTAACTCACACCCAGTCCCGTTCACCCATCACTCCCTGTGCTCACTGCCCCGTGTCCTAACTCGCACCCAGTCCCGTTCACCCATCACCCCCTGTGCTCACTGCCCCGTGTCCTAACTCACACCCAGTCCCGTTCACCCATCGCCCCCTGTGCTCACTGCCCCGTGTCCTAACTCACACCGAGTCCCGTTCACCCATCACCCCCTGTGCTCACTGCCCCGTGTCCTAACTCACACCCAGTCCCGTTCACCCATCACCCACTGTGCTCACTGCCCCGTGTCCTAACTCACACCCAGTCCCGTTCACCCATCACCCCCTGTGCTCACTGCCCCGTGTCCTAACTCACACCCAGTCCCGTTCACCCATCGCCCCCTGTGCTCACTGCCCCGTGTCCTAACTGACACCCAGTCCCGTTCACCCATCACCCCCTGTGCTCACTGCCCCGTGTCCTAACTCACACCCAGTCCCATTCACCCATCACCCCCTGTGCTCACTGCCCCGTGTCCTAACTCGCACCCAGTCCCGTTCACCCATCACCCCCTGTGCTCACTGCCCCGTGTCCTAACTCGCACCCAGTCCCGTTCACCCATCACCCCCTGTGCTCACTGCCCCGTGTCCTAACTCACACCCAGTCCCGTTCACCCATCACCCCCTGTGCTCACTGCCCCGTGTCCTAACTCACACCCAGTCCCGTTCACCCATCGCCCCCTGTGCTCACTGCCCCGTGTCCTAACTCACACCGAGTCCCGTTCACCCATCGCCCCCTGTGCTCACTGCCCCGTGTCCTAACTCACACCCAGTCCCGTTCACCCATCACCCCCTGTGCTCACTGCCCCGTGTCCTAACTCGCACCCAGTCCCGTTCACCCATCACCCCCTGTGCTCACTGCCTCGTGTCCTAACTCACACCCAGTCCCGTTCACCCATCACCCCCTGTGCTCACTGCCCCGTGTCCTAACTCACACCCAGTCCCGTTCACCCATCACCCCCTGTGCTCACTGCCCCGTGTCCTAACTCCCACCCAGTCCCGTTCACCCATCACCCCCTGTGCTCACTGCCCCATGTCCCAACTCACACCCAGTCCCGTTCACCCATCACCCCCTGTGCTCACTGCTCCGTGTCCTAACTCACACCCAGTCCCGTTCACCCATCACCCACTGTGCTCACTGCCCCGTGTCCTAACTCACACCCAGTCCCGTACACCCATCACCCTCTGTGCTCACTGCCCCGTGTCCTAACTCACACCCAGTCCTGTTCACCCATCACCCCCCTGTGCTCACTGCCCCGTGTCCTAACTCGCACCCAGTCCCGTTCACCCATCACCCCGTGCTCACTGCCCCGTGTCCTAACTCACACCCGGTCCCGTTCACCCATCACCCCCTGTGCTCACTGCCCCGTGTCCTAACTCACACCCAGTCCCGTTCACCCATCACTCCCTGTGCTCACTGCCCCGTGTCCTAACTCACACCCAGTCCCGTTCACCCATCACCCCGTGCTCACTGCCCCGTGTCCTAACTCACACCAGTCCCGTTCACCCATCACCCCCTGTGCTCACTGCCCCATGTCCTAACTCACACCCAGTCCCGTTCACCCATCACCCCCTGTGCTCACTGCCCCGTGTCCTAACTCGCACCAAGTCCCGTTCACCCATCACCCCCTGTGCTCACTGCCCCGTGTCCTAACTCGCACCCAATCCCGTTCACCCATCACCCCGTGCTCACTGCCCCGTGTCCTAACTCACACCCAGTCCCGTTCACCCATCACCCCGTGCTCACTGCCCCGTGTCCCAACTCACACCCAGTCCCGTTCACCCATCACCCCGTGCTCACTGCCCCGTGTCCTAACTAACACCCAGTCCCGTTCACCCATCACCCCGTGCTCACTGCCCCGTGTCCTAACTCGCACCCAATCCCGTTCACCCATCACCCCGTGCTCACTGCCCCGTGTCCTAACTCGCACCAAGTCCCGTTCACCCATCACCCCCTGTGCTCACTGCCCCGTGTCCTAACTCGCACCCAATCCCGTTCACCCATCACCCCGTGCTCACTGCCCCGTGTCCTAACTCACACCCAGTCCCGTTCACCCATCACCCCCTGTGCTCACTGCCCCGTGTCCTAACTCACACCCAGTCCCGTTCACCCATCACCCCCTGTGCTGACTGCCCCGTGTCCTAACTCGCACCAAGTCCCGTTCACCCATCACCCGCTGTGCTCACTGCCCCCTGTCCTAACTGACACCCAGTCCCGTTCACCCATCACCCCCTGTGCTCACTGCCCCGTGTCCTAACTCACACCCAGCCCCGTTCAACCATCACCCCCTGTGCTCACTGCCCCGTGTCCTAACTCGCACCCAGTCCCGTTCACCCATCACCCCCTGTGCTCACTGCCCCGTGTCCTAACTCGCACCGAGTCCCGTTCACCCATCACCCCCTGTGCTCACTGCCCCGTGTCCTAACTCACACCCAGTCCCGTTCACCCATCACCCCCTGTGCTCACTGCCCCGTGTCCTAACTCACACCCGGTCCCGTTCACCCATCACCCCCTGTGCTCACTGCCTCGTGTCCTAACTCACACCCAGTCCCGTTCACCCATCACCCCCTGTGCTCACTGCCCCGTGTCCTAACTCACACCCAGTCCCGTTCACCCATCACCCCCTGTGCTCACTGCCCCATGTCCCAACTCACACCCAGTCCCGTTCACCCATCACCCCCTGTGCTCACTGCCCCGTGTCCTAACTCACACCCAGTCCCGTTCACCCATCACCCACTGTGCTCACTGCCCCGTGTCCTAACTCGCACCAAGTCCCGTTCACCCATCACCCCCCCGTGCTCACTGCCCCGTGTCCTAACTCGCACCCAGTCCCGTTCACCCATCACCCCGTGCTCACTGCCCCGTGTCCTAACTCACACCCAGTCCCGTTCACCCATCACCCCCTGTGCTCACTGCCCCGTGTCCTAACTCACACCCAGTCCCGTTCACCCATCACCCCCTGTGCTCACTGCCCCGTGTCCTAACTCACACCCAGTCCCGTTCACCCATCACCCCCTGTGCTCACTGCCCCGTGTCCTAACTCACACCCAGTCCCGTTCACCCATCACCCCCTGTGCTCACTGCCCCGTGTCCTAACTCGCACCAAATCCCGTTCACCCATCACCCCCTGTGCTCACTGCCCCGTGTCCCAACTCGCACCCAGTCCCGTTCACCCATCACCCCCTGTGCTCACTGCCCCGTGTCCTAACTCGCACCCAGTCCCGTTCACCCATCGCCCCGTGCTCACTGCCCCGTGTCCTAACTAGCACCCAGTCCCATTCACCCATCACCCTCTGTGCTCACTGCCCCGTGTCCTAACTCACACCGAGTCCCGTTCACCCATCACCCCCTGTGCTCACTGCCCTGTGTCCTAACTCACACCCAATCCCATTTACCCATCACCCCCTGTGCTCACTGCCCCGTGTCCTAAATCGCACCCAGTCCCGTTCACCCATCACCCCCTGTGCTCACTGCCCCGTGTCCTAACTCGCACCAAATCCCGTTCACCCATCACCCCCTGTGCTCACTGCCCCGTGTCCCAACTCGCACCCAGTCCCGTTCACCCATCACCCCCTGTGCTCACTGCCCCGTCTCCTAACTCACACCCAGTCCCGTTCACCCATCACCCCGTGCTCACTGCCCCGTGTCCTAACTCGCACCAAGTCCCGTTCACCCATCACCCCCTGTGCTCACTGCCCCGTGTCCTAACTCACACCCAGTCCCGTTCACCCATCACCCCCTGTGCTCACTGCCCCGTGTCCTAACTCACACCCAGTCCCGTTCACCCATCACCCCCTGTGCTCCCTGCCCCGTGTCCTAACTCACACCCAGTCCCGTTCACCCATCACCCCCTGTGCTCATTGCCCCCGTGTCCTAACTCACACCCAGTCCCGTTCACCCATCACTCCGATGCTCACTGCCCCGTGTCCTAACTCACACCCAGTCCCGTTCACCCATCACCCCCTGTGCTCACTGCCCCGTGTCCTAACTCACACCCAGTCCCGTTCACCCATCACCCCGTGCTCACTGCCCCGTGTCCCAACTCACACCCAGTCCCGTTCACCAATCACCCCCAGTGCTCACTGCCCCGTGTCCTAATTCGCACCAAGTCCCGTTCACCCATCACCCCCTGTGCTCACTGCCCCGTGTCCTAACTCACACCCAGTCCCGTTCACCCATCACCCCCTGTGCTCACTGCCCCGTGTCCTAACTCACACCCAGTCCCGTTCACCCATCACTCCCTGTGCTCACTGCCCCGTGTCCTAACTCGCACCCAGTCCCGTTCACCCATCACCCCCTGTGCTCACTGCCCCGTGTCCTAACTCACACCCAGTCCCGTTCACCCATCACCCCCTGTGCTCACTGCCCCGTGTCCTAACTCACACCCAGTCCCGTTCACCCATCGACCCCTGTGCTCACTGCCCCGTGTCCTAACTCACACCGAGTCCCGTTCACCCATCACCCCCTGTGCTCACTGCCCCGTGTCCTAACTCACACCCAGTCCCATTCACCCATCACCCACTGTGCTCACTGCCCCGTGTCCTAACTCACACCCAGTCCCGTTCACCCATCACCCCCTGTGCTCACTGCCCCGTGTCCTAACTCACACCCAGTCCCGTTCACCCATCGCCCCCTGTGCTCACTGCCCCGTGTCCTAACTCACACCCAGTCCCGTTCACCCATCACCCCCTGTGCTCACTGCCCCGTGTCCTAACTCACACCCAGTCCCATTCACCCATCACCCCCTGTGCTCACTGCCCCGTGTCCTAACTCGCACCCAGTCCCGTTCACCCATCACCCCCTGTGCTCACTGCCCCGTGTCCTAACTCACACCCAGTCCCGTTCACCCATCACCCCCTGTGCTCACTGCCCCGTGTCCTAACTCACACCCAGTCCCGTTCACCCATCACCCCCTGTGCTCACTGCCCCGTGTCCTAACTCACACCCAGTCCCGTTCACCCATCGCCCCCTGTGCTCACTGCCCCGTGTCCTAACTCACACCGAGTCCCGTTCACCCATCACCCCCTGTGCTCACTGCCCCGTGTCCTAACTCACACCCAGTCCCGTTCACCCATCACCCCCTGTGCTCACTGCCCCGTGTCCTAACTCGCACCCAGTCCCGTTCACCCATCACCCCCTGTGCTCACTGCCCCGTGTCCTAACTCACACCCAGTCCCGTTCACCCATCCCCCCGTGCTCACTGCCCCGTGTCCTAACTCACACCCAGTCCCGTTCACCCATCGCCCCCTGTGCTCACTGCCCCGTGTCCTAACTCACACCCAGTCCCGTTCACCCATCGCCCCCTGTGCTCACTGCCCCGTGTCCTAACTCGCACCAAGTCCCGTTCATCCATCACCCCCTGTGCTCACTGCCCCGTGTCCTAACTCACACCCAGTCCCGTTCACCCATCACCCCCTGTGCTCACTGCCCCGTGTCCTAACTCACACCCAGTCCCGTTCACCCATCACCCCCTGTGCTCACTGCCCCGTGTCCTAACTCACACTCAGTCCCGTTCACCCATCACCCCCTGTGCTCATTGCCGCGTGTCCTAACTCACACCCAGTCCCGTTCACCCATCACCCCCTGTGCTCACTGCCCCGTGTCCTAACTCGCACCAAATCCCGTTCACCCATCACCCCCTGTGCTCACTGCCCCGTGTCCTAACTCGCACCCTGTCCCGTTCACCCATCACCCCTGTGCTCACCCCGTTCACCCATCACCCCCTGTGCTCACTGCCCCGTGTCCTAACTCACACCCTGTCCCGTTCACCCATCACCCCCTGTGCTCACTGCCCCGTGTCCTAACTCACACCCAGTCCCGTTCACCCATCACCCCTGTGCTCACTGCCCCGTGTCCTAACTCACACCCAGTCCCATTCACCCATCACCCCCTGTGCTCACTGACCTACACTGGCTCCCAGTCCGGCAACGCCTCGATTTTAAAATTCTCATCCTTGTTTTCAAATCCCTCCATGGCCTCGCCCCTCCCTATCTCTGTAACCTCCTCCAGCCCCACAACCCTCCGAGATCTCTGCGCTCCTCTAATTCTGCCCTCTTGAGCATCCCTGATTTTAATCGCTCCACCATTGGCGGCCGTGCCTTCAGCTGCCTGGGCCCTGAGCTCTGGAATTCCCTCCCTAAACCTCTCCGCCTCTCTCTCCTCCTTTAAGATGCTCTTTAAAATCTACCACTTTGACCAAGCTTTTGGTCACCTGCCCTAATATCTCCTTATGTGGCTCGGTGTAAATTTTGTTTGATAATCGCTCCCGTGACGCGCCTTGAGATGTTTTACTACGTTAAAGGTGCTGTATAAATGCAAGTTGTTGTTGTTCTCTAGTGTCTCCACAGAACTGAAGTCCCTCAGCCCCGCTACCATTCCGGTAAACCTCCTGCCCATTAATTTTGTCAAAGTTGTTCCCTTTTCCCGGTGAATCCCGGGTCTGATTTTCACCTTGTTTTCGCTCCATTTTGATTATATTCTTCCCCAAAACACCGAATTTGATGAAACTAAAAAAAATCACTCACAATGAAGAGGAGACTCCGTACAGACCAGTTATAAACTATGTTTAATAAAAGGAAAAGTCATTCAGGTGCAAAGTTTTACATTTCCTTTTACGCTCTGACAGTTTCATTGTTTGTTAAAGGCATTTTATTTGGATTAAATGATTAACAGTAAAACTCCATCCCCCCCCACACAGAGGCAGAAATGGTTTCTCCCGGGACGGATTCCAGAAACTTCTTGGATGCGGCCAGCCAATCACAACACTGTTTTGCAGCAGTTGGCCAATCGTAATGCCCTATCAAGCTAATCAGCCAATCACAGCACACTGCTTCAAGCCGTCAACCAATCATAAAACTCTATTTGAGGTATAGCTGTTGGCCAGTCTCAATGTTCTGTTGGAAGCTTTCACCCAATCACACCTCTGAAGGTCTCAGCCAATCAGAACACTCCATTGCCTGTGGTTCGTTTTGTTGGGATAGTCGGTGATTGGTCAATGGCGGGGCGAGGGGGCAGGATTGTGGACAATCCCATGAGTGACATATTGGTAAAATTACTCTTACACAATAATAATAATTCTTATTTCTTTAAAACTGTAAACTGGTGCCTCCAGTAGTTGATTTGCTTTTCCACCCAGACATCCGGCAGCGTCAGGATCGCCAACCCTCCAAGGATCGCCCTGGAGTCGGCAGGACTTGAAGATTAATCTCCTCCAACAGAACAGAAGGCAGTTCAGAGAAGGTTCACGAGGTTGATTCCTGGGATGAAGGGGTTGTCTTATGAGGAAAGGTTGAGCAGGTTGGGCCTATACTCATTGGAGTTTAGAAGAATGAGAGGTGAACTTATTGAAACATCTAAGATTCTGAGGGGGCTCGACAGGGTAGATGCTGAGAGGATGTTTCCCCTCGTGGGGAAATCTAGAACTAGGGGGCATAGTTTCAGAATAAAGGGTCGCCCTTTTAGAACTGAGATGAGGAGGAATTTCTTCTCTCAGAGGGTCGTAAATCTGTGGAATCCTCTGCCCAAAAAACAGTGCAGGCTGGGTCATTAAATACATTTAAGGTGGAGATAGATAGATTTTTGCAAGATAAGGGAGTGAAGGGTTATGGGGAGCGGGCAGGGAAGTGGCTTTGAGCCCAAGATCAGCCATGATCTTATTGAATGGCGGAGCAGGCTCGAGGGGCCGAGTGGCCTATTCCTGCTCCTATTTCTTATGTTCTTAGAAGGAGGCCATTCGGCCCATCATGCCCGGACACAGTTGCAAGCAACCCAGGAGATGAATCATAAAGCGGGGGGGGGGGTTAAAAATAATTGTCTGTTGTTTTTCATTTTCTTATTAAAAAAATACTGGAGACGGGACGGTGGGGAGGTGGAGAAAAGCTGTTTGACTGAGAGTCAAGTGTCATTCAGTCGAGTAACTGTTCGTTTTCCAATTGGTCGGGAAGGCAGGGGCATCATGCGGATGGGCTGGTCGGATGACAAATGATGGGAGTGTGGGGGCGGGGCACTAGGAGGCAATTGGACAAAAGGTTATGGGGGGGGGAAGAGCAGGGGGGAGTGGGACTAATTGGAGAGCTCTTTCAAAGAGCCGGCACAGGCACGATGGGCCGAATGGCCTCCTCCTGTGCTGCACCATTATACAATTCCCACGGCCAATTGGAAAGCAAGCAGACTCTTCATTAACCGACTGAATGATTCTTGACCTTTTACCCCACGTCCAATATTTTTATAACTAGTAAACAAAATATAATTTCTTTAATGTCCCCGGGATTTTTCTCCCAGGTATTTTGTTGGCGGCAGTGTCCTGGCGATTAATTCCAGGAGACTCCAGGCCAATCCTAGAGGGTTGGCAATCTCTGGTACTTGGGCGTGTTTCGGTTTTCAAATCCCAATGCTGAGGACTCTGTCGCTCCTTGTACGCTCTGACCCATGAGTAGGTCCATCTGCTGGGCTGGGCGTACACACAATCTGTCCACTGGGCATCAAGTAAGGCAAGTTACACATTCCAGATAAACTGCCGGGTGTGACTTGTCCTCCAAGGGGACCAATCAGAAATCTGCTGTTGCAAAATTAGACGCGACCTCGAAAGCTGGCATTGCAATTAACAGCTAGTGCGGAGCCGTGCTTCTGACGATAGATGTCTCTAGCAGGTACGGTTAATACGCCGACGGCACAACATTGCACTGCCGGTCAGGAGCCCTCCCGCTGGGGTTGGGTGGGTGGCGCCTGACTGGGAAATCGCAGCTCGCGTTTCCCCTCGGTGATCTTCGATCTGAAGGATTTCGCAGTCCTGGAACCCAAGAGGAAGTCCCTGGGTTGGAAGGATCCAGAACATCAGCTGAAGTGAAGGTTTTTTTTTTAATCTTCTCCTGCCGGCGAAGGTTTTAGTGCAACAAAAAGAAAATTGTTTTGCGGACGAAGGCTTTGGGTCCATGGCTACGCTGCCCCCCTCTCGTCACGTCAGCACGCACGACTTGGCGCGCTTGCCGTGGTTTCTGTGCAGGACTGCGCGCACGGCCTCCTCAAACACCTCGCTGACCCCCTCCCGGAGCAGCGCCGAGCACTCCAGGTACTTCACCGCCTTCATTCTCCTGGCCAGGCTGGCGCCCTGCTGGTAACTGACCGGCGCCGACTCGCGCTTGAGCAGGCTCAGGATGGTGGCTGGGTCGTGCCGGAGGTCCTTCTTGGTGCCCACCAAGAGCACAGGCACATTGGGGCGATGGCGCTTGACCTCGGGGTACCAGTCATTCCAGATGTCCTCAAAGGAGCCCGGGTCGCAGATGGAGAAGCAAATGATGAAGATGTCTGTCTGGGGGTAGTAGAACTGCCGGATAGAGAGACGGTGCTCCTCCTGGGGCGCCGTGTCCCACAGGTTCAGGATCACCATCCGCTCGTCCACGGTTATCTGGGTGCTGAAGGTGTCGAAGACGGTAGGCAGACTGTCCCTGGGGAAGGCGCTGGTGGTCAAGCACACAATCAGCGAGGTCTTCCCCACAAGCTCGTTGCCCAGCAACATCACCTTGATGGTCACCATCCTTCAGAGCCGCTTCCCACCCAACCTGCAATAAATTCAACCATAAATTAACGAAAGAACTCACATTTCTCCAGCGCCTTTCACCACCTCAGGACATCCCAAAGCGCTTTACAGCCACTGAAGTATTTTTTTGAAGTGTAGTCACTGTTGTAATGTAGGAAACGCGGCAGCCAATTTGCGCACAGCAAGCTCCCACAAACAGCAATGTGATAATGACCAGATCATCTGTTTGTGATGTTGATTGAGGGATAACTATTGGCCCCAGGACACCAGGGAGAACTGCCCTGCTCTTCTTCGAAATAGCGGCCGTGGGATCTTTTACGTCCACCTGAGAGAGCAGACGGGGCCTCGGTTTAATGTCTCATCTGAAAAATGGCACCTCCGACAGTGCAGCACTGCGCACCGTGGCTGCAGTGTGTACCATCTACAAGATGTGGGGAAGAGCATAATTAGAGGCCATCAATATAAGATAGTCACCAAGAAATCCAATAGGGAATTCAGAAGAAACTTCTTTACCCAGAGAGTGGTGAGAATGTGGAACTCGCTACCACAGGGAGTGGTTGAAGCGAATAGTATAGATACATTTAAGGGGAGGCTGGACAAACACATGAGGGAGAAGGGAATAGAGGGTTACGCTGATAGAGTTAGATGAGGAAAGACGGGAGGAGGCTCGAGTGGAGCATAAACCCCGACACGGACTGGTTGGGCCGAATGGCCTGTATCTGTGCCGTATATCCTATGTAATCCTATGTAAAGATGCACTGCAGCAACTCGCCAAGGCTTGCTCGACAGCTCCTCCCAGCTTCTCCAGTCTCTCCACATAGCTGAGGCCCCTCATCCCTGGTACCATTCTAGTAAATCTCCTCCGCACCGTCTCCAAGGCCTTGACATCCTTCCTAAAGTGCGGTGCCCAGAATTGGACACAATATTCCAGCTGGGACCTAACCAGTGATTTATAAAGGTTCAGCATAACTTCCACGCTTTTGTACTCTGTGCCTCTATTAATAAAGCCCAGGGTCCCGTTTACCTTCTAAACAACCTTCTCAGCCTGCCCCGCCACCTCCAATGATTTGTGTACGTACACCCCCAGGTCTCACTGTTCCTGCACCCCCTTTAAAATTGGACCATTTAGAAAAAAAAACTATACTGGTCTCAGTAAAAGTGACCGTGAATCTGTCGAATTGTCATAAAAACCCATCTGATGTCCTTCAGGGAAGGAAACCTGCCGTCCTTACCCGGTCTGGGCCTATAGAGGGTCAGAGGGACCTTGGTGTACATGTACATAGATCCCTGAAGGCAGCGGAACAGGTAGATAAGGTGGTTAAAAAGGCATATGGGATACTTGCCTTCATTAGCCGAGGCATAGAATATAAGAGCAGGGAGGTTATGATGGAGCTGTACAAAACGCTGGTGAGGCCACAGCTGGAGTACTGTGTGCAGTTCTGGTCGCCTCACTATAGGAAGGATGTGATTGCTTTGGAGAGGGTGCAGAGAAGATTCACCAGGATGTTACCTGGGATGGAGCGCCTCAGCTATGAAGAAAGACTAAACAGGCTGGGGTTGTTTTCCTTGGAGCAAAGAAGGCTGAGGGGGGACCTGATTGAGGTGTACAAAATGATGAGGGGCATAGATAGGGTAGATAAAGAGGAACTTTTCCCCTTAGTAGGGGGGTCAATAACAAGGGGGCATAGATTTAAGGTAAGGGGCAGGAGGTTTAGAGGGGATTTGAGGAGGAACTTTTTCACCCAGAGGGTGGTTGGAATCGGGAACTCACTGCCTGAAAGGGTGGTAGAGGCAGGAACCCTCACAACATTCAAGAAGCATTTGGATGAGCACTTGAAACGCCATAGCATACAAGGCTACGGACCAAATGCTGGAAAATGGGATTAGATTAGACAGGGCTTGATGGCCGGCGTGGACGCGATGGGCCGAAGGGCCTCTTTCTGTGCTGTATAACTCTATGACTCTATATGTGACTCCAGGCCCACACCAACTGTCCTCTGAAGTGGCCGAGCGAGACACTCCGTTGTATCAAACCCGCTACCACACTGTTCAGTGAGGCGGCTCACCACCACCTCCTCAAGGGCAACTAGGGATGGGCAATGAGTGTCGGCCTTGCCAGTGACGCCCAGATCCCGAGAATGAGTAAAAATAAAAAGGAATATTTTGGACCTGTTAATAAACATCTGTGCCTGCGAAGACTCTGAATAAATTAATGAAACCAGATACCGAGTTCTGTTTTAATTTTAGCAAGGTAACGTTCCCCAGCTCTCGGAGGATTTGTTAAGTATTTACAAGCCTGAGTCAGGAGGTTGTGGGTTCAAGTCCCACTCCAGAGACACGAGCCCATAATCCAGGCTGACGCTCCCAGTGCAGGACTTTTTTTTGTTCTTTCCTGGGATGTGGGCATCGCTGCCAAGACCAGCATTTATTGCCCGCCCCTAATTGCCCTTGAGAAGGTGGTGGTGAGCTGCCTTCTTGAACCGCTGCAGTCCTTGTGGTGAAGGTGCTCCCACAGTGCTGTTAGGGAGGGAGTTCCAGGATTTTGACCCAGCGACGATGAAGGATTGGCCGATATATTTCCAAGTCAGGATGATGTGTGACTTGGAGGGGAACTTGGAGGTGGTGGTGTTCCCATGCGCCTGCTGCCCTTGTCCTTCTAGGTGGAAGAGGTCGCGGGTTTGGGAGATGCTGCCGAAGAAGCCTTGGCGAGTTGCTGCCGAGCAATGATCCAGAGACGTGAGTTCAAATCCCACCACGGCAGCTGGGGAATTTAAATTCAATTAATTAAATAAATTTGGAATAAAAAGCTGGTAATGGTGACCATGAAGCTATCGGATTGTCGCAAACATCCAGCTGGTTCACTGATGTCCTTCAGGGAAGGAAATCTGCCGCCCTTACCCGGTCTGGCCGATATGTGACTCCAGACCCACAGCAATGTGGTTGACTCTTAATTGCCGTCTGAAATGGCCCAGCGAGACACTCAGTTGTAACTAACCGCTACAAAGAAGTATACAGCAGCGGTTCAGTGAGGCGGCTCACCACCACCTTCTCGAGGGCAATTCGGGATGGGCAATAATTGCCATCTTTGCCAGCAAGGCCCACATCCCAGGAACAAATAAAACAAAATACACACGCAGACGCACATTCGCAGAATTAAAATGATGACTGAAGGGTTAATGAGTGTCCACACTATCGATCTCGGTCATGCCTCTGAGTCAGTTTCCCTGTAACATCATCAGCGTTCTCTAGAATTTCCAAAAATAAATGGGGAAATTAACTTCAGCTGAACCCTGTGGTTAATGTTAACCCAATCCTGACCTCAAGAGAGCAATCGGTGTAAAAATCTTCCCGGAAATAGTGGAGAACTAAGGGTGTAGTGAGAATGAGGAACTGAAAGAAATTAATATTAGTAATAAATTAGTACTGGAGAGATTCATGGGACTGAAAGCCGATAAATCTCCTGGACCTGATGGCCTACATCCTAGGGTTTTGAAAGAGGTGGCTATAGAGATAGTGGATGCATTGGTTGTCATTTTCCAAAATTCCATAGATTCTAGAACGGTTCCTGCGGATTGGAAGGTAGCAAATATAACCCCACTATTTAAGAAAGGAGGGAGAGAGAAAACAGAGAACTACAGACCAGTTAGCCTCACATCAGCCGTAGGGAAAATGCTAGAATCTATTATTAAGGATGTGGTAACAGGGCACTTAGAAAATAATAATAGGATTGGGCAGAGTCAACACGGATTTATGAAAGGGAAATCGCGTTTGACAAATTTGTTTTTTGAGTTTTTGAGGTTGTAACTAGCAGAATAGATAAGGGGGAACCAGTGGATGTGGTGTATTCGGATTTTCAGAAGGCATTCGATAAGGTGCCACACAAGAGGTAATTAAACAAAATTAGGGCTCATGGGATTGGGGGTAATGTACGAGCATGGATTGAGGATTGGTTAACGGACAGAAAACAGAGATTAGGAATAAACGGGTCATTTTCGGGTTGGCAGGCTGTAACTAGTGGGGTACCGCAAGGATCAGTGCTTGGGCCTCAGCTATTCACAATCTATATCAATGATTTGGATGAGGGGGCCAAATGTAATATATCCAAGTTTGCCGATGATACAAAGCTGGGTGGAAATGTAAGTTGTGAGGAGGATGCAAAGATGCTTCAAGGGGATATAGGCCGTCTAAGTGAGTGGGCAAGAACATGGCAAATGGAATATAATGTGGAGAAATATGAAGTTATCCATTTTGGTCGGAAAAATAGAAAAGCAGCTTATTTTTTAAATGGTGAGAGATTGGGAAATGTTGGTGTTCAGAGGGACCTGGGTGTCCTTGTACACGAATCACTGAAAGTTAACATGCAGGTACAGCAAGCAATTAGGAAAGCAAATCGTATGTTGGCCTTTATTACAATGGATTTGAGTATAAGAGTAAAGACGTCTTACTGCAATTATATAGGGCCCTGGTGAGACCACACCTGGAGTATTGTGGACAGTTTTGGTCTCCTTACCTAAGGAAGGATATACTTGCCATAGAGGGAGTGCAACGAAGGTTCACCAGACTGGTTCCTGGGATGGGGGGACTGTCCTATGAGGAGAGATTGAGTAGACTAGGCCTATATTCTCTAGAGTTTAGAAGAATGAGAGGTGATCTCATTGAAACATACAAAATTCTGAAGGGACTTGACAGGGTAGATGCAGGGAGGATGTTTCCCCTGGCTGGGGAGTCTAGAACCAGGGGTCACAGTCTCAGAATAAGGGGTCGGCCATTTAGGACTGAGATGAGGAGGAATTTCTTCACTCAAAGGGTGGTGAATCTTTGGAATTCTCTGCCCCAGAGGGCTGTGGAGGCTCGGTCGTTGAGTATATTCAAGATGGAGATCGATAGATTTTTGAATATTAAGGGAATCAAGGGATATGGGGGTGGTGCAGGAAAGTGGAGTTGAGGTCGAAGATCAGCCATGATTTTATTGAACGGCGGAGCAGGCTCGAAGGGCCGAATGGCCGACTCCTGCTCCTATTTCTTACATTCTTATGTTCATTGTTTGCCTCCCCTTGCCCCTTGCCTGGGGCACTGAGGGTAATTCCAGACCCTTGTCCCAGACCTGACTCAGTCCTTTATCTGGGGATTTTTCACTAGTCTCTTTACGTCTCCCAGGTCAGTGCCAGATGGTCACAAGCCCCCCACTCCCCCATCCCCCAGAAGATGAGGCTTCCTGATCTTATTGCTTCAACAACAACAACAACTTGCATTTATATAGCGCCTTTAACGCAGTAAAATGTCCCAGGGTGCTTCACATGAGCGTAAATCAGACAAAATTTGACACCGAGCCAGATAAAGAGATACGAGGACAGCTTGGTCAAAAGAGGTAGGTTTTAAGGAGTGTCTTCAAGAAGGAGGGGGCATAAAGGTTTAGGGAGGGAATTCCAGAGCTTGGGGCCCAGGCAGCTGAAGGCGCGGCCGCCAGTGGTGGAGCGATTATAATCGGGAATATGCAAGAGGCCAGAATTGGAGGAACGCAGAGATCTCGGAGGGTTGTAGGGCTGGAGGAGGTTACAGAGATGGGATGGAGGGATTTGAAAGCAAGGACGAGAATTTTAAAATCGAGGCGTTGCTGGACCGGGAGCCAGTGTAGGTCAGCGAGCACAGGGGGTGATGGGCGAACGGGACTTGGTGTGAGTTAGGACACGGGGCAGTGAGCACAGGGGGTGATGGGCGAACGGGACTTGGTGCGAGTTAGGACACGGGGCAGGGAGCACAGGGGGGTGATGGGCGAACGGGACTGGGTGTGAGTTAGGACACGGGGCAGTGAGCACAGGGGGTGATGGGTGAACGGGACTGGGTGCGAGTTAGGACACGGGGCAGTGAGCACAGGGGGTGATGGGTGAACGGGACTGGGTGTGAGTTAGGACACGGGGCAGTGAGCACAGGGGGTGATGGGTGAACGGGACTGGGTGTGAGTTAGGACACGGGGCAGTGAGCACAGGGGGTGATGGGTGAACGGGACTGGGTGTGAGTTAGGACACGGGGCAGTGAGCACAGGGGGTGATGGGTGAACGGGACTGGGTGTGAGTTAGGACACGGGGCAGTGAGCACAGGGGGTGATGGGTGAACGGGACTGGGTGCGAGTTAGGACACGGGGCAGTGAGCACAGGGGGTGATGGGTGAACGGGACTGGGTGTGAGTTAGGACACGGGGCAGTGAGCACAGGGGGTGATGGGTGAACGGGACTCGGTGCGAGTTAGGACACGGGGCAGTGAGCACAGGGGGCGATGGGTGAACGGGACTTGGTGCGAGTTAGGACACGGGGCAGTGAGCACAGGGGGTGATGGGTGAACGGGACTTGGTGCGAGTTAGGACATGGAGCAGCAGAGTTTTGGATGACTTCAAGTTTACGTAGGGCAGAATGTGGGAGGCCAGCCAGGAGTGCGTTGGAATAGTCAAGTCTAGAGGTAACAAAGGCATGGATGAGGGTTTCAGCAGAGGGGTGAGGCAGGGGCGGAGACGTGAGATGTTACGGAGGTGGAAGTAGGTGGTCTTTGATGATGGAGACATTATGGGGATATGGTTTCGCCAGGCAGGCACAGCCTCTGAAATCAGTCACTGGGAGCCGAGCAAAGGCAGCTCTGGGCTGATTCTCTCGCTCTCTGGCCTGGGGAGGGGTAGAACCTGCTCACAGCAACGTGACTGAGATAGGAAACCTGTCGGGAGCTCCAGCACACTGTGACTGGTTTGTTCTTACTGTTGTTTGTTCTACAATTTTCAAAAAATACGAAGACTTGCATTACAGTGCTTCACAGCCAATGAAGTACTTTTTGAAGTGTGGTCACTATTGTAATGTAGGAAACGCGGCAGCCAATTTGCGCACAGCAAGCTCCCACAAACAGCAATGTAATAATGACCAGATAATCTGCTTTAGTGATGCTGATTGAGGGATAAATATTGGCCCCAGGACACCCGGGAGAATTACCCTGCTCTTCATCCAATAGTTAGCATGGGATCTTTTACGTTCACCTGAGAGGACAGACGGGGCCTTGGTTTAATGTTTCATCTGAAAGACGGCCCCTCCGACAGTGCGGCGCTCCCTCAGTACTGCCCCTCCGACAGTGCGGCGCTCCCTCAGTACTGCCCCTCCGACAGTGCGGCGTTCCCTCAGTACTGCCCCTCCGACAGTGCGGTGCTCCCTCAGTACTGCCCCTCCGACAGTGCGGCGCTCCCTCAGTACTGCCCCGCCGACAGTGCGGCGCTCCTTCAGTACTGCCCCTCCTACAGTGCAGCGCTCCCTCACTACTGCCCCTCCGACAGTGTGGCGCTCCCTCAGTACTGCCCCTCCGAAGGTGCGGCGCTCCCTCAGTACTGCCCCTCCGACAGTGCGGCGCTCCCTCAGTACTGCCCCTCCGACAGTGCGGCACTCCCTCAGTACTGCCCCTCCGACAGTGCGGCTCTCCCTCAGTACTGCCCCCCCGACAGTGCGGCGCTCCCTCAGTACTGCCCCTCCGACAGTGCGGCGCTCCCTCAGTACTGCCCCTCCGACAGTGCGGCGCTCCCTCAGTACTGCCCCTCCGACAGTGCGGCGCTCCCTCAGTACTGCCCCTCCGACAGTGCGGCACTCCCTCAGTACTGCCCTTCCGACAGTGCGGCGCTCCCTCAGCACTGCCCCTCCGACAGTGCGGCGCTCCCTCAGTACTGCCCCTCCGACAGTGCGGCGCTCCCTCAGTACTGCCCCTCCGACAGTGCGGCGCTCCCTCAGTACTGCCCCTCCGACAGTGCGGCTCTCCCTCAGTACTGCCCCTCCGACAGTGCGGCTCTCCCTCAGTACTGCCCCTCCGACAGTGCGGCGCTCCCTCAGTACTGCCCCCCCGACAGTGCGGCGCTCCCTCAGTACTGCCCCTCCGACAGTGCGGCGCTCCTTCAGTACTGCCCCTCCGACAGTGCGGCGCTCCCTCAGTACCGCCCCTCCGACAGTGCGGCGCTCCCTCAGTACTGCCCCTCCGACAGTGCGGCGCTCCCTCAGTACTGCACTGGAGTGTCAGCCTGGATTATGGACTTGAGTCTCTGGAGTGGGGATTGAACCCACGACCATCTGAATCAGAGGCGAGTGTGCTAACCACTGAGCCACGGCATTCCCGTAAAACCTGAGCATCTCAGTAGGGTAGCAGAATTGGTTTGTCCTCTGATAATTGAATCTGATCTTACCTCCAGCCCCTCCACCCTATCTAAATCTTTCATGTGTCTCTCTCACCTTCAAATCAATAATACCAGGGTCGGGGCTCCTCAGAGCGTTCCTCTCTCGATCCTCTTAAGCTCCAAATCCCCCCGTCCCACACACTGCTCCTCGCGTCCTCACCGTGTCTCCTAACTAACTCCCTCTTACGCACGTCATGGGGAAGATGGGACTCCTCAGCCTCGCCTTGCTGCACTGTCGCTAGAACCCAAGCTTGATGTCACTGTTACCCTCCCCTACCCTTTTCCAACCTCGGTCCGGTCCGGTCCTGTCCTCTACTGTCAGCCTTGCTGAGCCGTGGCTGGTTTAAGGTCCAGTACGGTTGCTAACAGCTGCGGAATTATTTGGTCCTTTGACAAACATTAAAGATCACAGTGACAGCTCGGGATCCAGAAATAGGTGAGGAATCCTACAGGCAAGTTATATCTGCCCGGATTGTACACTCGCTGTGACTTTAAACTCACTGGCTTTATGAGAGGGCGCCGTAGAGAGAGATTCACAATCTATAGGGAGTGGGAGCGACACTGACTGTTCATTAAAACCCAGCCCATACCAATCTCAGTGAAAGGATCGTGCACAGACGAGCTGTCAGCCACCTACCCGAAGGCACAACCTGTCTAGCTTGCTCTCAAACTCACTGGAATGAAGAAATGTGAGTTTCACTGAGGCAACATGAAACTTAAAACAGTTTCTGTTTATATTCTGTCACCTGAGAGAGTCTCACAATCACCTTTCACAAGTCCCATGCTGGTGAAAGAACATTGCAGTTCTGGACCGACGTTCTGAATATCTCCCCCACCGCCCCCCACCCATCTCTCTTGCCCAAACCAGACTGTGACTATTTTTAAATACACTTTTGTTGCAGGCAGCGTCGGGTGAACTGCAGGTTTAAACAGCTAATCACATGTCTGATCGGACAGCTTTAATAACTCCCCCTAGTCTAAAAAAGAGAGAACTTAAATAGCACCGTCTGTCGGAGGTGCCGTCTTTGAGACGTTAAACCGAGGCCCCGTCTGCCCTGTCAGGTAGACGTAAAAGATCACTAGGCCACCATTCTGAAGAAGAGCAGGGGGAGTTCTCCCCGGTATCCCGGGGCCAATATTTATCTCTCGACCAACATCACTGAACATTGCCGTTTGTGGGAGCTTGCTGTGCGCAAATTGGCTGCCGCGTTTCCTACATTACAACAGTGACTACACTTCAAAAAAAGTACTTCATTGGCTGTAAAGCGCTTTGAGATGTCCTGAGGTCGTGAAAGGCGCTACAGAAATGCAAAACTTTCTTTAAATAGAATTACTTTACAGCACAGAAACAGGCTCCACTGCTCCGTGCCGGTGTTTATTCTCCACACCAGCCTCCTCCCGCCCCTCTTCATCTCACCCCATCCCCATATCCTTCTGTTCCTTTCTCCCTCATGTGTTTATCCAGCTTCCCCTTAAATGTATCGATACTATTCACCTCAACCACTCCCTGTGGGAGCGAGTTCCACATTCTCACCTCTCTCTGGGTAAAGAAGTTTCTCCTGAATTCCCGATTGGATTTATTAGTGTCTATCTTATATTTATGACCCTCTAGTTTCAGACTCTCCCCACACAAGTGGAAACAATTCCTTTTTTTTAATTCTCTCTCCCGATTAATAAAAGTACAGGTTGGCGTCACGAGCCTCAAGCGCTACCCCGAAGGGTTAAGTTAAATCTCACCCGGTGCTGCGGGCTCCTTTATCGAAACGGCCGCTTGCCACGAGAAACTTGTCCAAAAGTTCACGGCTGGTAGTGATGGCTCTCAGCTCCTCACATGCAGAGTCCTGGCAGCTGGGGAAAACCACAGACACTGACTGCAACCCGTGGACGACATGACTCCCGAGATTCACACACACCAACTGGGTGCAGTTTGCATAATGAGAGGATATTATAGCCGGTGGGAGGGAACAGTTATTAAAATACTCCGGGAGAGACTCGTCCCGCCCCCCCCCCACAGCCTGCTTCTAGCACTTTTTTCTACTTTAAATACATTCTTGCAACAAGTAACACTGAAACTGAGAGTCTGGACAGGAACATGCTGATTTTATCTGGGTGCGTGTCTGTTTTTTTGAATGTATATTTTTGGCACTTTCTGAAATTGTTTCATAGAATGATGCAGCACAGAAGGAGGCCATTCGGCCCATCGTGCCTCTGCGGGCTCTTTGAACGAGCTCTCCGATTAGTCCCACTCCCCCCTGCTCTTTCCCCAGAGCTCTCATTTTTTTTTTCCTTTTCAAGTATTTATCCAATTTCCCTTTTGAAAGTTACTATTGAATCTGCTTCCACCGCCTTTTCAGGCAGCGTGTTCTAGATCACAACAACTCGCTGCGTAACCACACCTGGAGTACTGGGCACAGTTTTGGTCTCCTTATCTAAGGAAGGATATACTTGTCTTGGAGGCGGTGCAACGAAGGTTCACTAGATTGATTCCTGGGATGAGAGGGCTGTCCTATGAGGAGAGATTGTGTAGAATGGGCCGATACTCTCTGGAGTTTAGAAGAATGAGAGGTGATCTCATTGAAACATACAAGATTCTGAGGGGGATTGACAGGGTCGATGCTGAGAGGTTGTTTCCCCCTGGCTGGAGAGTCTAGAACCAGGGGTCACAGTCTCAGGATAAGGGGTCGGCCATTTAGGACTGAGATGAGGAATTTCTTCACTCAGATGGTGGTGAATCTTTGGAATTCTCTGCCCCAGAGGGCTGTGGAGGCTCAGTCGTTGAGTATATTCAAGGCTGAGATCGATAGATTTTTGGACTCTCGGGGAATCGAGGGATATGGGGATCGGGCGGGAAAGTGGAGTTGAGGTCGAAGATCAGCCATGATCTCATTGAATGGCGGAGCAGGCTCGAGGGGCCGACTCCTGCTCCTAATTCTTATGTTCTTATGTTCTTTAAAAAAAATTCTCCTCATGTCCCCTCTGGTTCTTTTGCCAATTCCCTTCAATCTGTGTCCTCTGGTTAACGACCCTCCTGCCACTGGAAACAGTTTCTCCTTATTTACTCTAACAAAACCCCTCATGATATTGAACACCTCTATCAAATCTCCCCTCAACCTTCTCTGCTCTAAGGAGAACAACCCCAGCTTCTCCAGTCTCTCCACCTAACTGAAGTCCCTCATCCCTGGTACCATTCTAATAAATCTCCTCCGCACCCTCTCCAAGGCCTTGACATCTTTCCTAAAGTGTGATGTCCCGAATTGGACACCATGGGGGTGGGGGCGGCAGGTAAAGCGCAGGAAACCCGGATGTCCAGGTTGCCCCTCACTCTGGTGGGTGAGTTTGTGGGGGCCGGAAGAAAGCATTCCAGCTCCTCCCGGCCCACAAAGGTTGTTCCCCGAGGCTGGCCTCGCCTCGCTGCAGCTGTCGGGTTTCCCGAAGCCTGGGAAACCAGGCCGGCCACAATTACACCTGCAAAACAAGTTAAATCAGAGGCTCCGGCCCTCATTAAAATATTAAATTGGATGACCCGCCCCCTGGAAGGCGGGTCGCTCGTTTAAATATTATAAGGCTGTGTTCCTCAGATTTTATCTCTCCTCCTCGGGGTCCCGGCAGCTACAGGGAGGCGAGAGCTGCTGTCTGGAAAAGGTTAGTACTTTCCCAGCACTGCTTGTGGGCCGGGAGGAGCGGGAGTGCTTCCCCCTGGCACCCCCCCACAAACTAACCCGCTTCCACCCCCCCACCACGATTGTACCCGCACCACGAACAGACCCCCCCTCATCACGGACCCCCCACAATCACCGACCCCCACAATCACCGACCCCCCACAATCACCGACCCCCACAATCACCGACCCCCCACAATCACCGACCCCCCACAATCACCGACTCCCCACAATCACCGACTCCCCACAATCACCGACTCCCCCCACAATCACCGACCCCCACAATCACCGACTCCCCCCAATCACCGACCCCGCCACAATCACCAACTCCCCACAATCACCGACCCCCCCACAATCACCAACTCCACAATCACCGACCCCCCACAATCACCGACCCCGCCACAATCACCGACCCCCCCACAATCACCGACCCCCCACAATCACCGACCCCCACAATCACCGACTCCACACAATCACTGACCCCCCACAATCACCGACCCCCACAATCACCGAACCCCACAATCACCGACCCCCACAATCACCGACTCCCCACAATCACCGACCCCCCACAATCACCGAACCCCACAATCACCGACCCCCACAATCACCGACCCCCCACAATCACCGACCCCCACAATCACCGACTCCACACAATCACCGACCCCGCCACAATCACCGACCCCCCCAATCACCGACTCCCCCCAATCACCGACCCCCCCACAATCACCGACCCCCCCACAATCACCGACCCCCCCAAAATCACCAACTCCACAATCACCGACCCCCACAATCACCGACTCCCCACAATCACCGACCCCCCACAATCACCGACTCCCCCCACAATCACTGACTCCCCACAATCACCGACTCCCCCCACAATCACTGACTCCCCACAATCACTGACTCCCCACAATCACCGACTCCCCCCACAATCACTGACTCCCCACAATCACCGACCCCCCCACAATCACCGACTCCCCCCAATCACCGACCCCCCCACAATCACCGACCCCCCCACAATCACCGACCCCCCCAAAATCACCAACTCCACAATCACCGACTCCCCACAATCACCGACCCCCCACAATCACCGACCCCCACAATCACCGACCCCCCACAATCACCGACCCCCCACAATCACCAACCCCCACAATCACCGACTCCACACAATCACCGACACCGCCACAATCACCGACCCCCCCACAATCACCGACTCCCCCCAATCACCGACCCCCCCACAATCACCGACCCCCCCACAATCACCGACCCCCCCAAAATCACCAACTCCACAATCACCGACTCCCCACAATCACCGACCCCCCCACAATCACCGACTCCCCACAATCACCGACTCCCCACAATCACCGACCCCCCACAATCACCGACTCCCCACAATCACCGACCCCCCACAATCACCGACTCCCCCCACAATCACCGACTCCCCCCACAATCACCGACCCCCACAATCACCGACTCCACAATCACCGACTCCCCACAATCACCGACTCCACAATCACCGACTCCCCACAATCACCGACTCCCCACAATCACCGACCCCCACAATCACCGACTCCCCACAATCACGGACCCCCCACAGTCACCGACTCCCCACAATCACCGACCCCCCACAATCACCGACTCCCCACAATCACCGACTCCCCCACAATCACCGACTCCCCACAATCACGGACCCCCCACAGTCACCGACTCCCCACAATCACCGACCCCCCACAATCACCGACTCCCCACAATCACCGACTCCCCACAATCACCGACTCCCCACAATCACGGACCCCCCATAGTCACCGACTCCCCACAATCACCGACCCCCCACAATCACCGACTCCCCACAATCACCGACTCCCCACAATCACGGACCCCCCACAGTCACCGACTCCCCACAATCACCGACTCCCCACAATCACCGACTCCCCACAATCACCGACCCCCACAATCACCGACTCCCCACAATCACGGACCCCCCACAGTCACCGACTCCCCACAATCACCGACTCCCGCACAATCACCGACACCCCCACAATCACCGACTCCCCCCACAATCACCGACCACCCCACAATCACCGACTCCCCCCACAATCAACGACTCCCCCCACAATCACCGACTCCCCACAATCACGGACCCCCCACAATCACCGACTCCCCACAATCACCGACCCCCCCACAATCACCGACCACCCCACAATCACCAACTCCACAATCACCGACTCCCCACAATCACCGACTCCCCATAATCACCGACCCCCCACAGTCACCGACTCCCCACAATCACCGACTCCCCCACAATCACCGACACCCCCACAATCACCGGCTCCCCCCACAATCACCGACCACCCCACAATCACCGACTCCCCCCACAATCACCGACTCCCCCCACAATCAATGACTCCCCAAAATCACCGACTCCCCACAATCACCGACCCCCCCACAATCACCGACACCCCCACAATCACCGACTCCCCCCACAATCACCGACCACCCCACAATCACCGACTACCCCACAATCACCGAGCCCCCCACAATCACCGACACCCCCACAATCACCGACTCCCCCAATCACCGACCCCCCAATCATCGACTCCCCACAATCACCGACCCCCCACAATCACCGACTCCCCACAATCACCGACCCCCCAATCATCGACTCCCCACAATCACCGACCCCCCACAATCACCGACCCCCACAATCACCGACCCCCCACAATCACCGACTCCCCACAATCACTGACTCCCCACAATCACCGACTCCCCACAATCACCGACCCCCCACAATCACCGACACCCCACAATCACCGACACCCCACAATCACCGACTCCCCACAATCACCGACCCCCACAATCACCGACTCCCCCAATCACCGACCCCCCAATCATCGACTCCCCACAATCACCGACCCCCCCACAATCACCGATTCCCCACAATCACCGACTCCCCACAATCACCGACTCCTCACAATCACCGACCCCCCACAATCACCGACCCCCCCAATCACCGACCCCCCACAATCACCGACCCCCACAATCACCGACTTCCCACAATCACCGACTCCCCACAATCACCGACTCCACAATCACCGACCCCCACAATCACCGACTCCCCACAATCACCGACTCCCCACAATCACCGACTCCCCACAATCACCGACCCCCCACAATCACCGACTCCCCACAATCACCGTCCCCACAATCACCGACCCCCCACAATCACCGACCCCCACAATCACCGACTCCCCACAATCACCGACACCCCACAATCACCGACTCCCCACAATCACCGACCCCCACAATCACCGACTCCCCACAATCACCGACACCCCACAATCACCGACCCCCACAATCACCGACCCCCCACAATCACCGACACCCCCACAATCACCAACTCCCCACAATCACCGACCCCCCCACAATCACCGACCCCCACAATGACCGACTCCCCACACTCACCAATCCCCACAATCACCGACACCCCCACAATCACCGACTCCACAATCACCGACTCCACAATCACCGACCCCCCACAATCACCGACCCCCCACAATCACCGACCCCCACAATCATCGACTCCCCACAATCACCGACTCCACAATCACCGACTCCACAATCACCGACTCCCCATGATCACTGATCCCCACAATCACCGTCCCCACAATCACCGACCCCCCACAATCACCGACCCCCACAATCATCGACACCCCACAATCACCGACTCCACAATCACCGACTCCACAATCACCGACACCCCACAATCACCGACTCCACAATCACCGATTCCACAATCACCGACCCCCCACAATCACCGACCCCCACAATCATCGACTCCCCACAATCACCGACTCCCCACAATCACCGACCCCCCACAATCACCGACCCCCACAATCACCGACCCCCCACAATCACCGACCCCCCACAATCACCAACCCCCACAATCACCGACTCCACACAATCACCGACACCGCCACAATCACCGACCCCCCCACAATCACCGACTCCCCCCAATCACCGACCCCCCCACAATCACCGACCCCCCCACAATCACCGACCCCCCCAAAATCACCAACTCCACAATCACCGACTCCCCACAATCACCGACCCCCCCACAATCACCGACTCCCCACAATCACCGACTCCCCACAATCACCGACCCCCCACAATCACCGACTCCCCACAATCACCGACCCCCCACAATCACCGACTCCCCCCACAATCACCGACTCCCCCCACAATCACCGACCCCCACAATCACCGACTCCACAATCACCGACTCCCCACAATCACCGACTCCACAATCACCGACTCCCCACAATCACCGACTCCCCACAATCACCGACCCCCACAATCACCGACTCCCCACAATCACGGACCCCCCACAGTCACCGACTCCCCACAATCACCGACCCCCCACAATCACCGACTCCCCACAATCACCGACTCCCCCACAATCACCGACTCCCCACAATCACGGACCCCCCACAGTCACCGACTCCCCACAATCACCGACCCCCCACAATCACCGACTCCCCACAATCACCGACTCCCCACAATCACCGACTCCCCACAATCACGGACCCCCCACAGTCACCGACACCCCACAATCACCGACCCCCCACAATCACCGACTCCCCACAATCACCGACTCCCCACAATCACGGACCCCCCACAGTCACCGACTCCCCACAATCACCGACTCCCCACAATCACCGACTCCCCACAATCACCGACCCCCACAATCACCGACTCCCCACAATCACGGACCCCCCACAGTCACCGACTCCCCACAATCACCGACTTCCCCACAATCACCGACACCCCCACAATCACCGACTCCCCCCACAATCACCGACCACCCCACAATCACCGACTCCCCCCACAATCAACGACTCCCCCCACAATCACCGACTCCCCACAATCACGGACCCCCCACAATCACCGACTCCCCACAATCACCGACCCCCCCACAATCACCGACACCCCCACAATCACCGACCACCCCACAATCACCAACTCCACAATCACCGACTCCCCACAATCACCGACTCCCCATAATCACCGACCCCCCACAGTCACCGACTCCCCACAATCACCGACTCCCCCACAATCACCGACACCCCCACAATCACCGGCTCCCCCCACAATCACCGACCACCCCACAATCACCGACTCCCCCCACAATCACCGACTCCCCCCACAATCACCGACTCCCCACAATCACCGACACCCCCACAATCACCGACACCCCCACAATCACCGACTCCCCCCACAATCACCGACCACCCCACAATCACCGACTACCCCACAATCACCGAGCCCCCCACAATCACCGACACCCCCACAATCACCGACTCCCACCACAATCACCGACTCCCCCAATCACCGACCCCCCAATCATCGACTCCCCACAATCACCGACCCCCCACAATCACCGACTCCCCACAATCACCGACCCCCCACAATCACCGACCCCCACAATCACCGACCCCCCACAATCACCGACTCCCCACAATCACTGACTCCCCACAATCACCGACTCCCCACAATCACCGACCCCCCACAATCACCGACACCCCACAATCACCGACACCCCACAATCACCGACTCCCCACAATCACCGACCCCCACAATCACCGACTCCCCCAATCACCGACCCCCCAATCATCGACTCCCCACAATTAGCGACCCCCCCACAATCACCGATTCCCCACAATCACCGACTCCCCACAATCACCGACTCCTCACAATCACCGACCCCCCACAATCACCGACCCCCCCAATCACCGACTCCCCACAATCACCGACTCCCCACAATCACCGACTCCACAATCACCGACCCCCACAATCACCGACTCCCCACAATCACCGACTCCCCACAATCACCGACTCCCCACAATCACAGACTTCCCACAATCACCGACTCCCCACAATCACCGACTCCACAATCACCGACCCCCACAATCACCGACTCCCCACAATCACCGACTCCCCACAATCACCGACTCCCCACAATCACCGACCCCCCACAATCACCGACTCCCCACAATCACCGTCCCCACAATCACCGACCCCCCACAATCACCGACCCCCACAATCACCGACTCCCCACAATCACCGACACCCCACAATCACCGACTCCCCACAATCACCGACCCCCACAATCACCGACTCCCCACAATCACCGACACCCCACAATCACCGACCCCCACAATCACCGACCCCCCACAATCATCGACACCCCCACAATCACCAACTCCCCACAATCACCGACCCCCCCACAATCACCGACCCCCACAATGACCGACTCCCCACACTCACCAATCCCCACAATCACCGACTCCACAATCACCGACTCCACAATCACCGACCCCCCACAATCACCGACCCCCCACAATCACCGACCCCCACAATCATCGACTCCCCACAATCACCGACTCCACAATCACCGACTCCACAATCACCGACTCCCCATGATCACTGATCCCCACAATCACCGTCCCCACAATCACCGACCCCCCACAATCACCGACCCCCACAATCATCGACACCCCACAATCACCGACTCCACAATCACCGACTCCACAATCACCGACACCCCACAATCACCGACTCCACAATCACCGATTCCACAATCACCGACCCCCCACAATCACCGACCCCCACAATCATCGACTCCCCACAATCACCGACTCCCCACAATCACCGACTCCACCCAATCACCGACCCCCACAATCACTGACTCCCCACAATCACCGACCCCCCCACAATCACCGACTCCACAATGACAGACTCCCCACAATCACCGACCCCCACAATCACCGACTCCCCACAATCACCGACTCCCCACAATCACCGACTGCACAATCACCGACTCCCCACAATCACCGACCCCCACAATCACCGACCCCCCCACAATCACCGACCCCCCACAATCACCGACTCCCCACAATCACCGACTCCCCCAATCACCGACTCCCCACAATCACCGACCCCCCCACAATCACCGACTCCCCACAATCACCGACTCCCCACAATCACCGACTCCCCACAATCACCGACCCCCCCACAATCACCGACTCCACAATCACCGACTCCCCACAATCACCGACCCCCACAATCACCGACCCCCCACAATCACCGACCCCCACAATCATCGACTCCCCACAATCACCGACTCCCCACAATCACCGACTCCACCCAATCACCGACCCCCACAATCACTGACTCCCCACAATCACCGACCCCCCCACAATCACCGACTCCACAATGACCGACTCCCCACAATGACCGACTCCCCACAATCACCAACTCCACACAATCACAGACCCCCCACAATCACCGACTCCCCCCACAATCACCAACTCCACAATCACCGACTCCCCACAATCACCGACTCCCCCCACAATCACCGACCCCCACAATCATCGACTCCACAATCACCGACTCCCCACAATCACCGACTCCCCACAATCACCAACTCCCCCACAATCACCGACTCCCCACAATCACCGACTCCCCACAATCACCAACCCCCTCACAATCACCGATCACCCCACAATCACCGACACCCCCACAATCACCGACTCCCCACAATCACCGACTCCCCCAATCACCGACCCCCCCAATCACCGACCCCCCACAATCACCGACCCCCCTCAATCACCGACTCCCCACAATCACCGACTCCCCACAATCACCGACCCCCCCACAATCACCGACCCCCACAATCACCAACTCCCCACAATCACCGACACACCCCACAATCACCGACCCCCCCACAATCACCGACCCCCACAATCACCGAACCCCCACAATCACTGGCCCCCCCACAATCACCGAACCCCCCACAATCACCAACTCCACAATCACCGACTCCCCACAATCACCAACTCCCCCACAATCACCGACTCCCCACAATCACCGACTCCCCACAATCACCGACTCCCCACAATCACCGACTCCCCACAATCACCGACACCCCCACAATCACCGACTCCCCACAATCACCGACTCCCCCAATCACCGACCCCCCAATCATCGACTCCCCACAATCACCGACCCCCCGCAATCACCGACCCCCCACAATCACCGACTCCCCACAATCACCGACTCCCCAATCACCGACCCCCCCAATCACCGACCCCCCACAATCACCGACTCCCCACAATCACCGACTCCCCACAATCACCGACCCCCCACAATCACCGACTCCCCACAATCACCGACTCCCCACAATCACCGACTCCCCACAATCACCGACTCCCCACAATCACCGACTCCACAATCACCGACTCCACACAATCACCGACTCCCCCCACAATCACCGACTGCCCACAATCACTGACTCCCCACAATCACCGACTCCCCACAATCACAGACTCCCCACAATCACCGACTCCCCACAATCACCGACCCCCACAATCACTGACTCCCCACAATCACCGACTCCCCACAATCACAGACTCCCCACAATCACCGACTCCCCACAATCACCGACCCCCCACAATCACCGACTCCACACAATCACCGACACCCCCACAATCACCGACTCCCCACAATCACCGACTCCCCCAATCACCGACCCCCCCAATCACCGACCCCCCACAATCACCGACCCCCCACAATCACCGACTCCCCACAATCACCGACTCCCCACAATCACCAACCCCCCACAATCACCGACTCCCCACAATCACCGACTCCCCACAATCACCGACTCCCCACAATCACCGGCCCCCCACAATCACCGACTCCCCCAATCACCGACTCCCCACAATCACCGACACCCCCACAATCACCGACTCCCCACAATCACCGACTCCCCACAATCTCCGACTCCCCACAATCACCGAACCCCCCACAATCACCGACTCCACAATCACCGACTCCCCACAATCACCGACCCCCACAATCACCGACTCCCCACAATCACCAACTCCACAATCACCGACTCCCCACAATCACCGACTCCCCACAATCACCGACTCCCCACAATCACCGACTCCCCACAATCACCGACTCCCCACAATCACCGACTCCACACAATCACCGACTCCCCACAATCACCGACTCCCCCAATCACCGACCCCCCAATCATCGACTCCCCACAATCACCGACCCCCCGCAATCACCGACCCCCCACAATCACCGACTCCCCACAATCACCGACTCCCCCAATCACCGACCCCCCCAATCACCGACCCCCCACAATCAGCGACCCCCCACAATCACCGACTCCCCACAATCACCGACCCCCCACAATCACCGACTCCCCACAATCACCGACTCCCCACAATCACCGACTCCCCACAATCACCGACTCCCCACAATCACCGACTCCACAATCACCGACTCCACACAATCACCGACTCCCCCCACAATCACCGACTCCCCACAATCACTGACTCCCCACAATCACCGACTCCCCACAATCACAGACTCCCCACAATCACCGACTCCCCACAATCACCGACCCCCACAATCACTGACTCCCCACAATCACCGACTCCCCACAATCACAGACTCCCCACAATCACCGACTCCCCACAATCACCGACCCCCCACAATCACCGACTCCACACAATCACCGACACCCCCACAATCACCGACTCCCCACAATCACCGACTCCCCCAATCACCGACCCCCCCAATCACCGACCCCCCACAATCACCGACCCCCCACAATCACCGACCCCCCACAATCACCGACTCCCCACAATCACCGACTCCCCACAATCACCAACCCCCCACAATCACCGACTCCCCACAATCACCGACTCCCCACAATCACCGACTCCCCACAATCACCGACTCCCCACAATCACCGGCCCTCCACAATCACCGACTCCCCCAATCACCGACTCCCCACAATCACCGACCCCCCACAATCACCGACTCCCCACAATCACCGACTCCCCACAATCTCCGACTCCCCACAATCACCGACCCCCCCACAATCACCGACTCCACAATCACCGACTCCCCACAATCACCGACCCCCACAATCACCGACTCCCCACAATCACCAACTCCACAATCACCGACTCCCCACAATCACCGACTCCCCACAATCACCGACTCCCCACAATCACCGACTCCCCACAATCACCGACTCCCCACAATCACCGACCCCCCACAATCACCGACTCCCCACAATCACCGACTCCCCACAATCACTGACTCCCCACAATCACCCCCCCACAATCACCGACTCCCCCCAATCACTGACTCCCCACAATCACTGACTCCCCACAATCACCCTCCCCCCACAATCACCAACCCCACAATCACCGACTCCCCCCACAATCACCGACTCCGCACAATCACCGACCCCCCCACAATCACCGACTCCCCACAATCACCGAACCCCCACAATCACCGACTCCCCACAATCACCGACTCCCCACAATCACCGACACCCCAATCATGAACTCCCCACAATCACTGACTCCCCACAATCACCAACCCCACAATCACCGACTCCCCACAATCACCGACTCCCCCAATCACCGACCCCCCAATCATCGACTCCCCACAATCACCGACCCCCCACAATCACCGACCCCCCACAATCACCGACTCCCCACAATCACCGACTCCCCCAATCACCGACCCCCCCAATCACCGACCCCCCACAATCACCGACCCCCCACAATCACCGACTCCCCACAATCACCGACTCCCCACAATCACCGACCCCCCACAATCACCAACTCCCCACAATCACCGACTCCCCACAATCACCGACTCCCCACAATCACCGACCACCCACAATCACCGACTCCCCCAATCACCGACTCCCCACAATCACCGAGCCCCCCACAATCACCGACTCCCCACAATCACCGACTCCCCACAATCACAGACCCCCCCACAATCACCAACTCCACAATCACCGACTCCCCACAATCACCGACCCCCACAATCATCGACTCCACAATCACCGACTCCCCACAATCACCGACTCCCCACAATCACCAACTCCCACAATCATCGACTCCACAATCACCGACCCCCACAATCACCGACTCCCCACAATCACCAACTCCACAATCACCGACTCCCCACAAGCACCGACTCCCCACAATCACCGACTCCCCACAATCACCGACTCCCCACAATCACCGACTCCCCACAATCACCGACTCCACACAATCACCGACTCCCCACAATCACCGACTCCCCCAATCACCGACCCCCCAATCATCGACTCCCCACAATCACCGACCCCCCGCAATCACCGACCCCCCACAATCACCAACTCCCCACAATCACCGACTCCCCCAATCACCGACCCCCCCAATCACCGACCCCCCACAATCAGCGACCCCCCACAATCACCGACTCCCCACAATCACCGACTCCCCACAATCACCGACCCCCCACAATCACCGACTCCCCACAATCACCGACTCCCCACAATCACCGACTCCCCACAATCACCGACTCCCCACAATCACCGACTCCACAATCACCGACTCCACACAATCACCGACTCCCCCCACAATCACCGACTCCCCACAATCACTGACTCCCCACAATCACCGACTCCCCACAATCACAGACTCCCCACAATCACCGACTCCACACAATCACAGACTCCCCACAATCACCGACTCATCACAATCACCGACCCCCCACAATCACCGACCCCCACAATCACTGACTCCCCACAATCACCGACTCCCCACAATCACAGACTCCCCACAATCACCGACTCATCACAATCACCGACCCCCCACAATCACCGACTACACACAATCACCGACACCCCCACAATCACCGACTCCCCACAATCACCGACTCCCCCAATCACCGACCCCCCCAATCACCGACCCCCCACAATCACCGACCCCCCACAATCACCGACCCCCCACAATCACCGACTCCCCACAATCACCGACTCCCCACAATCACCAACCCCCCACAATCACCGACTCCCCACAATCACCGACTCCCCACAATCACCGACTCCCCACAATCACCGACTCCCCACAATCACCGGCCCTCCACAATCACCGACTCCCCCAATCACCGACTCCCCACAATCACCGACCCCCCACAATCACCGACTCCCCACAATCACCGACTCCCCACAATCTCCGACTCCCCACAATCACCGACCCCCCCACAATCACCGACTCCACAATCACCGACTCCCCACAATCACCGACCCCCACAATCACCGACTCCCCACAATCACCAACTCCACAATCACCGACTCCCCACAATCACCGACTCCCCACAATCACCGACTCCCCACAATCACCGACTCCCCACAATCACCGACTCCCCACAATCACCGACCCCCCACAATCACCGACTCCCCACAATCACCGACTCCCCACAATCACTGACTCCCCACAATCACCCCCCCACAATCACCGACTCCCCCCAATCACTGACTCCCCACAATCACTGACTCCCCACAATCACCCTCCCCCCACAATCACCAACCCCACAATCACCGACTCCCCCCACAATCACCGACTCCGCACAATCACCGACCCCCCCACAATCACCGACTCCCCACAATCACCGAACCCCCACAATCACCGACTCCCCACAATCACCGACTCCCCACAATCACCGACACCCCAATCATCAACTCCCCACAATCACTGACTCCCCACAATCACCAACCCCACAATCACCGACTCCCCACAATCACCGACTCCCCCAATCACCGACCCCCCAATCATCGACTCCCCACAATCACCGACCCCCCACAATCACCGACCCCCCACAATCACCGACTCCCCACAATCACCGACTCCCCCAATCACCGACCCCCCCAATCACCGACCCCCCACAAACACCGACCCCCCACAATCACCGACTCCCCACAATCACCGACTCCCCACAATCACCGACCCCCCACAATCACCAACTCCCCACAATCACCGACTCCCCACGATCACCGACTCCCCACAATCACCGACCACCCACAATCACCGACTCCCCCAATCACCGACTCCCCACAATCACCGAGCCCCCCACAATCACCGACTCCCCACAATCACCGACTCCCCACAATCACAGACCCCCCCACAATCACCAACTCCACAATCACCGACTCCCCACAATCACCGACCCCCACAATCATCGACTCCACAATCACCGACTCCCCACAATCACCGACTCCCCACAATCACCAACTCCCACAATCATCGACTCCACAATCACCGACCCCCCCACAATCACCGACTCCCCACAATCACCGACTCCCCACAATCACCGACTCCCCACAATCACCAATCCCCTCACAATCACCGACCCCCCCACAATCACCGACACCCCCACAATCAACGACTCCCCACAATCACCGACTCCCCCAATCACCGACTCCCCACAATCACCGACTCCCCACAATCACCGACTCCCCACAATCACCGACTCCCCACAATCACCAATCCCCTCACAATCACCGACCCCCCCACAATCACCGACACCCCCACAATCAACGACTCCCCACAGTCACCGACTCCCCACAATCACCGACCCCCCACAATCACCGACTCCCCCCAATCACCGACCCCCCACAATCACCAACCCCCACAATCACCGACTCCGCACAATCACCGACCCCCCCACAATCACCGACTCCCCACAATCACCGAACCCCCACAATCACCGACCCCCCACAATCACCGGCCCGCCACAATTACCGAATCCGCACAATCACCGACCCCCACAATCACTGACTCCACAATCACCGAACCCCCACAATCACCGACTCCACAATCAACGATTCCCCACAATCACCGACTCCCCACAATCACCGACTCCCCCCACAATCACCGACTCCCCCCACAATCACTGACTCCCCAAAATCACCGACTCCCCCCACAATCACCGACTCCCCCCACAATCACCGACCCCCACAATCACCGACGACCCCCACAATCACCGACTCCCCACAATCACGGACCCCCCACAATCACCGACTCCCCACAATCACCGACTACCCCACAATCACCGACCCCCCACAATCACCGACTCCCCACAATCACCGACTCCCCACAATCATCGACTCCCCACAATCACCGACCCCCCACAATCACCGACTCCCCACAATCATCGACTCCCCACAATCACCGACCCCCCACAATCACCGACTCCACAATCACCGACTCCCCACAATCACCGACCCCCACAATCACCGACTCCCCACAATCACCGACTCCCCACAATCACCGACTCCCCACAATCACCGACCCCCACAATCACCGACCCCCCCACAATCACCGACTCCACAATCACCGACTCCCCACAATCACCGACCCCCACAATCACCGACTCCCCACAATCACCAACTCCACAATCACCGACCCCCCACAATCACCGACCCCCCACAATCATCGACTCCCCACAATCACCGACTCCCCACAATCACCAATCCCCACAATCATCGACACCCCCACAATCACCGACTCCACAATCACCGACTCCCCACAATCACCGACCCCCACAATCACCGACTCGCCACAATCACCAACTCCACAATCACCGACCCCCCACAATCACCGACCCCCCACAATCACCGACTCCCCACAATCAGCGACTCCCCACAATCACCGACTCCACAATCACCGACTCCCCACAATCACCGACTCCCCACAATCACCGACTCCACAATCACCGACTCCCCACAATCACCGACTCCCCACAATCACCGACCCCCACAATCACCGACTCCCCACAATCACCGACTCCCCACAATCACCGACTCCACAATCACCGACTCCCCACAATCACCGACTCCACAATCACCGACTCCCCACAATCACCGACTCCACAATCACCGACTCCCCACAATCACCAACCCCCACAATCACCGACCCCCCACAAACACCGACCCCCACAATCACCGACTCCCCACAATCACCGACTCCCCACAATCACCGACCCCCCCACAATCACCAACTCCACAATCACCGACTCCCCACAATCACCAACTCCACAATCACCGACTCCCCACAATCACCGACCCCCCCACAATCACCGACCCCCACAATCACCGACTCCCCACAATCACCGACACACCCACAATCACCGACTCCCCCCACAATCACCGACTCCCCACAATCACCAACTCCACAATCACCGACCCCCACAATCACCGACCCCCACAATCATCGACTCCACAATCACCGACTCCCCACAATCACCGACTCCCCACAATCACCGACTCCCCACAATCACCGACTCCCCACAATCACCGACACCCCCACAATCACCGACTCCCCACAATCACCGACTCCCCCAATCACCGACCCCCCAATCATCGACTCCCCACAATCACCGACCCCCCACAATCACCGACTCCCCACAATCACCGACACCCCACAATCACCGACCCCCCACAATCACCGACTCCCCCACAATCACCGACTCCCCACAATCACCGACTCCCCACAATCACCGACTCCCCCCACAATCACCGACTCCGCACAATCACCGACTCCCCACAATCACCGACCCCCCACAATCACCGACTCCCCACAATCACCGACTCCACACAAACACCGACACCCCACAATCACCGACTCCCCACAATCACCGACTCCCCACAATCACCGACTCCCCACAATCACCGACTCCCCACAATCACCGACTCCCCACAATCACCGACTCCCCACAATCACCGACTCCCCACAATCACCGACCCCCCACAATCACCGACTCCCCACAATCACTGACTCCCCACAATCACCGACTCCCCCAATCACCGACTCCCCACAATCACTGACTCCCCACAATCACCGACTCCCCCAATCACCGACTCCCCACAATCACTGACTCCCCACAATCACCGACTCCCCACAATCACTGACTCCCCACAATCACCGACACCCCCAATCACCGACTCCCCACAATCACTGACTCCCCACAATCACCGACTCCCCACAATCACTGACTCCCCACAATCACCGACTCCCCACAATCACTGACTCCCCACAATCACCGACTCCCCCAATCACCGACTCCCCACAATCACTGACTCCCCACAATCACCGACTCCCCCAATCACCGACTCCCCACAATCACTGACTCCCCACAATCACCGACTCCCCACAATCACCGACTCCCCACAATCACCGACTCCCCACAATCACCGACCCCCCACAATCACCGACTCCCCACAATCACTGACTCCCCACAATCACCGACTCCCCCAATCACCGACTCCCCACAATCACTGACTCCCCACAATCACCGACTCCCCCAATCACCGACTCCCCACAATCACTGACTCCCCACAATCACCGACTCCCCACAATCACCGACTCCCCACAATCACTGACTCCCCACAATCACCGACACCCCAAAATCACCGACTCCCCACAATCACCGACTCCCCACAATCACTGACTCCCCACAATCACCGACTCCCCACAATCACCGACTCCCCACAATCACCGACTCCCCCCACAATCACCGACCCACCACAATCACCGACTCCCCACAATCACCGACTCCCCACAATCACCGACCCACCACAATCACCGACTCCCCACAATCACCGACCCGCCACAATCACCGACCCCCCACAATCACCGACTCCCCACAATCACCGACTCCCCACAATCACCGACTCCCCACAATCACCGACTCCCCACAATCACCGACTCCACACAATCACCGACCCCCCACAATCACCGACTCCCCACAATCACCGACAGCCCCACAATCACCGACCCCCCACAACGACTCCCCACAATCACCCCCCCCGATCTATCCCATGCTGTACCCCCCCCACCGCCCCTCGCAATCTCTACCCCAGCAGAAGGAAACCTACCTGCTCCTGGGTTCAGCCTCCTCTGGAGCGTTCCCCGCCCGACCAGGAGCTGAGCTGTCAGTCAGGCTGGCACCGGGCATGGATTAACCACCTGCTGTGGCGTCAGAACTCAGCAACAGCAACAGCAACAACTAGCATTTATATAGCGCCTTTAACATAGTAAAACGGCCCAAGGCGCTTCACAGGAGCGATTATCAAACAAAATTTGACACCGAGCCACATAAGGAGATATTAGGACAGGTGACCAAAAGCTTGGTCAAAAGGGTAATTTTTAAGGAGGAGAGAGAGGCGGAGAGGTTTTGGGAGGGAATTCCAGAGCTTGGGGCCCAGGCGGCTGAAGGCACGGCCGCCAATGGTGGAGCGATGGAAATCGGGGGATGCGCAAGAGGATTGAATTGGAGGAGCGCAGAGATCTCTGGGGGATTGTGGGGCTGGAGGAGGTTACAGAGATAGGGAGGGGGCGAGGGCCATGGAGAGATTTGAACACGAGGATGAGAATTTAAAATCAAGGCGATGCTAGGAGATTATCTTTCCTCTCCACGGGGCTCCAGGACAACGCGGGAAGATTGGCGACCCGAGGTGGGCGTAAGTGTTAGATCCGTGATTCTGAGGGTATGCTGTTTTTCAATAACCACACGGATGCTGTAACTTAACAATAAAACAGGTATTTACTGGAGGAGGGTAGTCTCAAGACTGGGGGTACAGAGGCCTGCGCAAAGCTTATATACAGGTGTGGTCACTGCCGGTACTACAGTATACAGGAGCTGTAAAAGTAGTTCTGTCTTAAAGGTACATACACTACAATTCCTCCCCTTTTAAATTAGTAGTACCCCTAATATTCAAATAACAATTAACACTTTAACATGTACATTAAACAACAATAGTCCATTTATAGATTCAGTCTTTGGGGCGGCTTCCTGACCCTTTCGGGATAGCGCCTTTCCTGAGGTTCTTGTTCTTGGTGCAGAGGCGAGTCTGACCCCTTTTCATCGGGTAGTTCATCGGGTTCCACTGCTACTGGGCCTGAAGTAGATGCTACCGGTATGTCGGGTTCATCCCCAGGTACTCGAGACATGGGGTTGACGCGTTCCTGTGACGCTAAGATCTGATCGACGTGGCGTCTCACAATGTTCTCCCCGACATCCACTGTGTACATTAATGGCCCCTGCCTTGTGCATATCGTTCCGGGTTGCCATTTCTCTGTTCGATAGTCACGGGCCAAGACTGGTTGTCCTACATTGAAGCTCCTTGTCGGCTTCTCATTGATGTGCTGGAATTGTTTGTCCTCAACATTTCTTCGCACATTTGGTCGGAGCAAGTCCAGACGAGATCTCAACCTTCGGTTAAAGAACATCATGGCCGGGGTCTGGTTGGTAACTGCATGTGTCGCGTTTCGGTAGGCTAATAAGAAATTGTCCATCTTATGCTGTAGTGGAATTTCATCGTCGCACATGGCCTTTATCGCCTTCTTAAAGGTTTGTACGAACCTCTCAGCCAATCCATTTGTGGCTGGATGATACGGGGCGGATGTGTAATGCCTTACCCCATTCCTTCTCATAAATTTTTGAAACTCTTCGGACACAAACTGTGGTCCATTATCAGAGCAAATCTGCTCTGGCAAACCGTTTCTGGCAAATATGGTCCGTAGGACTGCAATCGTTTTCTCTGTAGTGGTTGAAGACATTTTTATCACCTCAGGCCATTTTGAATGAGCATCCACTGCTATTAAGAACATGGAGTCCATGAATGGACCAGCGAAATCAATATGCACCTGTTGCCATGGAGAGGAGGCCACTCCCATGGGTGTAGAGGGGCATGTGGTGGTGCATTTTGGACCTTCTGGCATCCTAAGCAGCTCTTAGTTAGGTCTTCGATTTGTTGATCGATTCCCGGCCACCACACATAAGCCCTAGCAAGGCTTTTCATTTTCACTCCCCCCAGATGACCTTCATGTAGCTCATTTAGCACTCTCTCCCTTAACTTGGGTGGAATCACCACTCTGGATCCACACATCACTGTCCCCTGGCATACTGACAGCTGTTCTCTTCTGGATGAGAATGCTGGCAACAGTGAGTCGCCATGTGTTGGCCATCCCTTCACCGTCAAATCATATACCCGAGACAGCGTCGGATCATTGCAGGTCTCCTTCTCTATATCCGCGTTCGTCACTGGCAATCGTTCAATTATTGACGAATAAAATATCTCGGTAGGGTCCACTGCTGGTGCTTCCTCCACAGTAGGCAGTGGCAGGCACGATACCCCATCAGCGTTCCCATGCTGTTTCGTGCCTTTATATTCTATTTCATATTGATTCGCCCCTAGAAACAGGGACCATCTTTGTAACCGTTGTGCAGTCATCACTGGAACGCCCTTCTTAGGATTAAAGATGGAGACAAGTGGTTGGTAGTCAGTCAGCAAGGTGAACTTCTGCCCATGCAGATAGTGGTTGAATTTTTTTACTCCCCATACTAGGCTGAGGGCCTCCCTGTCAATCTGGGCGTAGTTGCGCTCAGCTGAGGTTAGTGACCGAGACGCAAAGGCTACTGGCCTCTCCAACCCGTCTGGGAATTTGTGCGACAGCACCGCTCCAATACCATAGGGTGATGCATCACATGCCAAACGAATTGGTAGTGCTGGGTTGAAATGGGCCAACACCTCTTTTGATGTGATCAATTCTTTACACTTCTGGAAAGCTCGTCTACGTTCGTCATCCCACTTCCATGGTACCCCTGTTTGCAGTAGGGTGTTCAGTGGGTGTAATACCGTGGACAAATTTGGTAAGAACTTGTGGTAGTAGTTTACCAGCCCGAGGAACGACCTCAGTTGTGACACATTTTCCGGTGCTGGAGCCTTGACTACTGCCTCAATCTTTTCAGGGGACTTATGTAACCCCTCTTCATCGATGACGTGGCCACAATACGAGATCTGTTTCTGGAAAAACTCGCACTTGTGGCGATTAGCTCGTAGCCCATACTCCTTTAATCTGGTGAGCACCTTCTCCAAGTTGGCGAGGTGGACAGCTTTAAGTTCTTCGGAGTCCACATTACGGAAGACCTCTCCTGGTCCCTCAATACCTCCTTGTGATGAAATATTCCATTCATCACTCATCAGTATTTCTCTGCCTGTGACTGTGGTTGGTTTCAGTTTCATTTCCATTGTATTGTACTGTGTGTAGGGCTCCGCCCATACCTGGCTCCTATGTAAGCTGGCCCAGCCTGCAGCACATCCAGTACGGCAGACCTCTGGATGGAAGATACATTCTCCTCTGTGTGTTACCTTCTAAGTCAATAAAAGCCTTGTTTTGTTTCGCTAACATCGAGTCTCGGATTTATTGAGGCACATCAATTTTATTGACTTAATTTTCAACACAATGGATCAACTCTTGAAACCCGAACGTTTGGATTTGAACCAGCATGCTTCGGACGCATCGGCACGCTTCGGACACTGGTTTATGTGTATGGAATTCTTCCTGGACAATTCCGCAGCCGTCAAAGACGCTACGGACGCTGCGAGTATGAAACTCGGAATTCTGCGGAATTGGGTAAGCCACCGGGTTTACCCCCTCATCCAAGACGCCGACACGTACCCGGCCGCCTGCGACATCTTAAAGGCGCATTACCAGCAGCCTACGAATGAGGTGTATGCTAGGCATCTGCTCGCTACTCGCGCACAGCGACCTGGGGAATCGGTGGAGGAGTTCCTAGGCACCCTGAAAATGCTTGGCAAAGACTGCAAGTGCCAAGATGTAAAAGCCGCAGTGTACACTGACGAGCTTGTTCGCGATGCCTTTATCACAGGCCTCAGCTCCACTTACATCCGGCAGAGACTGCTGGAAAAAACGGGATTGGACCTGAAACAGGCTGCGGACACAGCACGATCCCTGGATGTGGCCCAGAGAAACTCGGACGCCTACTCTTCAGCCCGCGCCGTCCACGCCGCCACGTGTGCACCAAGGGCGCCGCCATCTTGGAAGGCATCTTCCCCGCCCGGCAGCCCGACACCGTCGGGGCCCCGCTCTCCCCCCAGAAGCCCTACGACAGCCGCGACGCGTCGGGGACCCAACTGCTACTTCTGCGGGCAGCCGAAGCACACCAGAAACCTGTGCCCGGCGAAAGGCACCACCTGCTTTAAGTGCGGTAAGAAGGGGCACTTCGGGAAGGTGTGCAGAGGGAACCCCGCCGGAAAACCCGCCACCGCCGCGTGTGCGCCGTGGGAGCAGCCATCTTGGACGCCATCTTGCCTGACCTCGTGGGGTCCGCCATCTTGTGAGCAGACAGCGTGGACGCCATCTTGTCTCGATCAGGGCCCTACAGTGGCATCGGTCACAGTGGACCAGACCAGGCCGCACCCGCTATCCAAATCAATGGTGGACATCGAGGTAAACGGGTGCAGGGTTAAATGTTTAATTGACAGTGGAAGCACGGAGAGTTTTATCCACCCTGAACTGGTACAACAACTCTCCCTAAAGGTGGTCCCTACTCGGCGTACCATCTCTATGGCTGATAAAACCCAGACATCGACCATTATGGGTTACTGCACGGTACAATTGTCCGTTATCGGAACTGTATACGATAATTTTAAAGTATTAATCATGAAGAATCTATGTGCGAGCGTGATCTTGGGCCTGGCTTTCCAGTGCTACCACCAAAGCATCACGCTCAATTACGGTGGGTCCCAGCCGCCCCCTGAAGGTAAAGCCGCCTTCGCTATTCGCGAACCTTACCCCTAATTGCCGGCCAATAGCGACCAAAAGCAGGAGGTACAGCTGGGAGGACAGGCGGTTTATCGCGACCGAGGTAGACAGGCTCCTGAAAGAGCGCATTATTGAACGCAGCAATAGCCCGTGGCGCGCCCAAGTGGTGGTGATAAGGGGTAGCGAGAAGAAACGGATGGTGATCGACTATAGCCAAACGATCAACAGGTACACCCAACTAGACGCCTACCCGCTACCCCGCATATCAGAAACGGTGAACCAAATCGCCCAATACCGGGTGTTCTCCACCATCGACCTCAAGTCAGCGTACCACCAGCTCCCTATCAGACCAGAGGACCGCCCGTACACCGCCTTCGAGGCGAACGGACGCCTCTACCAATTCCTCAGAGTCCCCTTTGGGGTGACGAATGGGGTCTCGGTCTTCCAGAGGGAGATGGACCGCATGGTCGATGACCACCACTTGCAGGCAACCTTCCCCTACCTCGACAACGTCACCATCTGCGGTCACAACCAGCAGGATCACGACTCGAACCTCGAGAGGTTCCTGAAAACCGCACAAAAACTCAACCTCACCTACAACGAGGACAAGTGCGTTTACAACACCACGCGCCTCTGCATACTAGGCAGCGTGGTGGAGAATGGGGAAATCGGACCAGACCCCGACCGATTGCGCCCCCTACAGGAGCTGCCCCTGCCCAACACTCCCAAAGCCCTGAAAAGGTGCCTGGGGTTATTTTCTTATTATTCCCAATGGGTCCCCAACTACTCCGACAAAGCCCGCCCCCTCTTGAAAGCATCCTCTTTTCCGCTCTCTGCTGAGGCCCATGCCGCCTTCAAAAGCATTAAGCAGGATATTGAGCGGGCCACGCTACAGGCAGTGGACGAGAACACTCCCTTTCAAGTGGAAAGTGATGCGTCTGACTTTGCCTTGGCGGCCACCCTCAACCAGGCGGGGCGGCCCGTAGCTTTCTTCTCGAGGACCCTCCAAGGGCCCGAGATCAGACACTCCTCCGTAGAAAAGGAGGCCCAAGCCATCGTGGAGGCAGTGCGCCACTGGCGCCACTACCTAGCCGGCAAACGCTTCACCCTACTTACCGACCAGCGGTCGGTAGCGTTTATGTTCAATAATAAACAGAGGGGGAAGATTAAAAATGATAAGATTCTTAGGTGGCGGATCGAGCTCTCCACCTTCGATTATGACATCATTTACCGGCCAGGGGCCCTTAACGAATCCCCCGATGCCCTCTCACGAGGGATGTGTGCCAGCGCCACCGGGGATCGGCTACAGACCCTCCACAACGACCTCTGCCACCCAGGGGTCACGCGGCTGTTCCACTTCATAAAGTCCCGCAACTTACCCTACTCGATTGAGGAAGTTCGGTCCCTGACCAGGAACTGTCGCACTTGTGCTGAGAGCAAGCCTCGGTTCTACCGCCCAGATAGAGCCCACTTAATCAAAGCTACACGGCCCTTTGAGCGGCTCAGCTTAGATTTCAAGGGCCCCCTCCCGTCCGTCGACCGCAATGTTTACTTCCTGAACATTGTGGACGAATACTCTCGTTTCCCATTCGCCTTCCCCTGCCCAGACATGACCAGCGCCACGGTCATTAAATGCCTCAACAGCCTGTTCTGCCTGTTCGGTATGCCGAGCTACATCCATACGGATAGGGGGGCGTCCTTCATGAGTGAAGAGCTACGCCAGTACATGCTGTCCAGAGGGATCGCCACGAGCCGTACCACCAGCTACAACCCCCGGGGTAACGGTCAAGTGGAGCGAGAGAACGGGACAGTATGGAAAGCAGTCACTCTAGCTCTAAGGACCAAAGGCCTCCCTATCTCCCGCTGGCAGGAAGTCCTCCCAGATGTGCTCCATTCGATACGGTCGCTATTGTGTACTGCCACTAATGCCACGCCTCACGAGCGAATGTTTGTCTTTTCCCGGAAATCCACCTCAGGCGTATCCATGCCGTCATGGCTCTCCACCCCAGGTCCGGTATTCGTGCGAAGGCATGTGAGGGGCCACAAGACGGACCCTCTCGTGGAGTCAGTGCACCTACTCCACGCCAACCCCCAATACGCGTATGTCCGGCACGCCGACGGAAGGGAGGACACCGTGTCCATAAAAGACGTCGCCCCAGCCGGTAACGACAACAACCACGACAACAGCAGCAACAACGACCACAGCAACTCTTACCCACCCACTACTCTTTCATCACCCCCGGAAGAACATCGACCAATGGTACCCCCACCAACTACCCCTTCAACAACCCTGGCGGCACCCCCGGCAGAGACCCAGGAGGCCACCGGGGACACCCAGTCGACACCCGCGGCACCACAACAGCCACGTCGGTCGCAGAGGACTATCAAACCCCCGAACAGACTAAATCTATAGAAGGGGTGAATGTGATGAAATATTCCATTCATCACTCATCAGTATTTCTCTGCCTGTGACTGTGGTTGGTTTCAGTTTCATTTCCATTGTATTGTACTGTGTGTAGGGCTCCGCCCATACCTGGCTCCTATGTAAGCTGGCCCAGCCTGCAGCACATCCAGTACGGCAGACCTCTGGATGGAAGATACATTCTCCTCTGTGTGTTACCTTCTAAGTCAATAAAAGCCTTGTTTTGTTTCGCTAACATCGAGTCTCGGATTTATTGAGGCACATCACTCCTCTCTGGTGAAGAAGGCCCAGCAGCGCCTATATTTCCTAAGGAGGCTGAAGGGATGTAACCTGTCACCCCTGATCCTCTCTAACTTTTACCGCTGCACAATAGAGAGCATCCTGACGAACTGTATCACAGTATGGTATGGCAGCTGTAGCTACTATGACCGGAAAGCCCTGCAGCGGGTAGTCAAAACTGCCCAACGCATTACTGGCACCCGGCTACCGACCATAGAGCACATATACCAGAAACGCTGTTTACGGAGGTCACAGTCCATCATCAAAGACCCTACCCACCCCAGCCACACTGTTCGCCCTCCTGCCATCTGGGAGACGCTACAGATGCATTCGCACCCGTACGTCCAGATTTAGGAACAGCTTCTTTCCCAGGGCTGTCATCCTACTGAACTCCACAAATAAACTCTAAAGCCTGCACATCTGCCAATGCACTTTATTATGGTATGTTTATGTCAATGTATTACAAGCCAAATGTATGTTGAATGTTTAAATGTCTTAATCTAAATGTACACTCTCGGGAGCCGCAAGCCTACATTTTGTTGTACTGCACTTGTGCACTAACAATGACAATAAAGTTGATTATGATTATGATTGATCACTGTCATTTTCGCCCGTGACCAAGATGTCGTCCAAATAACACTGGGTCCCTGGAATCCCTTGCAGGACCTGAACCATCGCCCTTTGCCAGATAGCCGGAGCCGAGGCTACCCCGAACACCAGCCGGTTGTATTGATAGAGACCTTTATGAGTGTTGATCGTAAGGTATTGTTTCGAAGCTTCTTCTACCTCCATTTGCAAGTACGCCTTGGCTGGATCAATTTTGGTGAAGCGTTTACCTCCAGATAGCGAGGCGAAAATATCCTCAATTCGTGGAAGTGGATATTGTACCGTGTGAAGGACTGGGTTCACTGTCACCTTAAAATCCCCACAGATGCGGACCTTCTTTGGTTCCCCAGGCGTATTACTCAACGACCTCTTCATTACAGGAACGATGGGTGTAGCCCACTCGCTCCAGTCCACTTTGGACAGTACTCCTGAACGTTCCAACCCTTCCAGCTCTGCTTCAACCGCTGGTCTGATCGCATAAGGCACTGGTCTGGCCTTAAGAAACTTTGGGCTTGCATTTTCCTCTATTTTAATCGTTGCTGTTATGCCTTTTAGTGTTCCTAGTCCCTCCTGGAACACTTCTTTTGCGTCAGTTAGCATTTTTGACAGTCGTCCAGGTGTGACGTCGTCATCCTTTTTGGCCTCAACCTTCAGTGTCTGTATGGAATGCCAATCTAATTGTATCTTCCGGATCCATTCACGTCCTAGCAGTGGTGGTCCTCCATCTGGCAATACATATACCTGTATATCCATTTTAGGTATTTCCTGGCCTTTATATATCACTTTCACCCTTATTTTTCCTTTGGGGTAGACTTTTTGCCCCGTGTACGTCTTCAAGACAATCTCTGTAGCTTTCAAGGGTATATGTGAAAATAGCCGCTTGTAGTCCCTTTGGTTTATGACTGTTAGGGCTGATCCTGTGTCCAGTTCCATTTTCACTTGGACTCCGTCTATCTTGAGTGTAACCCAGATAGTCTGGTGATCCTCCATTTCGGTTACCTTATGTAGTTTCAGACAACCCAGCTCCTTGCTTCCGGAGTCTGTGTCACTTTTCTGTTCGTCTGAACCACTGTCCATCACCTGGTGTACCTTTTTGTACTTCTCCTGTGGAGATTTCTTACTGTTGGTTTTCTTCCCAGACCTGCAGACTCTTGCTATGTGTCCTGCTTTCCCACACTGTCTGCACACTTGGTCCTTGAACCAACAATCCTTCTGGTCATGTGTTGTTCTGCCGCAGCGATAGCACTTCCCTGTTCCATAGGACATTTCATTGGTGCCATATTCTTGCGGTCTTCGTTGTATCTCTGCAGCGCCCCTTGCAGCTGCTTCGTGTGATACTGCCATACTGAAAGCCTTGTCCAGCGTAAGATCCTTTTCTGATAGAAGCCGTTTCTGGGTTCCTTCACTTTGTAGCCCACACACAAACTTGTCCCTTAACGTATCTGCTAGTCCCGCTCCAAACTGGCAGTGTTTCGATAGCTTGCGCAGTTCCGTTAGGTACTCAGCATTGCTTTCGTCTTTGTGTTGGTTCCTTTTATGGAACTTAAATCGTTCTGCTATCAGCAGCGGTGTGGGGTTTAAGTGGTCCTGTAGGATTTCTACTATGCTTTCGAAATTCTTGTTCGCCGGCTTCTCTGGGGTTATTAGATTTTGCAGTAACCCATAAGTTTTTGCACCCATGGAATTTAACAAAACCAGTGCTTTATTAGCATCTGGCACTTCATTCGCCCTGCAGTACACCTCAATACGTTCCACATATGTCGCCCAATCTTCGACTTCATTGTCGAACGTAAAGATACTGCCACTCTTCGGCATCCCTGGGTGTGATTTAACTGTCAAAAATGGTGTCTCCCGCGCTTCCCCTTCTTCTCCGCTGGCACAAAATGGCATCTCCCGCGCTTTCCTTCCTTCCCGCGCTCGCCCTTCTTCTCAACTGCGGCTTCTAAAAATGGCGTCTCCCGCGCTCTTCCTTCTTCTCCGCGGCTCAATGGCGTCTCCTGCGGCTCAATGGCGTCTCCCGCACTCTCCCTTCTTCTCCCCGCGGACCCTGTTCAGCCCGTGAGCCCTGGCTGTGCTCTGCGCGTTCTTCTTTTTATTTTTTTTTTATCTGGACGCCGCTCGGTCTTGAATCCGGCTGTTTCTTTACCCTCTCTCTCTCCGGTTTGTTTTTTTTTTTTTTTCTCTCGACGCCGCTCGGTTTTCAACCCCCGGCTGCGCCCTGTGCGCTTCACCCTCTGTCTTACCCCGTCGACGCTGCTCGGCTTTCTCTCCGTCGTCGGTCGGCTCCAGCCGCCGCTGCCCGGGAAGGGTCTGCGCTGTACCTGTCGTCAGTCTCTTGCTGATCGTCGTGGCTGGGGAACCAAGCCCGGCTCTCCACAGCCTCCCCTGCGATGTTCACTCTCTGCCGGACGACTGGGCGGTTGCTCGTGGTCGACGCCCGTGTTCCTGGCCTCGACTTTTTTTTTTAGTTGCAGGTATATTCGAATTGACACTCGTCGCCACTGTTAGATCCGTGATTCTGAGGGTATGCTGTTTTTCCAATAACCACACGGATGCTGTAACTTAACAATAAACAGGTATTTACTGGAGGAGGGTAGTCTCAAGACTGGGGGTACAGAGGCATGCGCAAAGCTTATATACAGGTGTGGTCACTGCCGGTACTACAGTATACAGGAGCTGTAAAAGTAGTTCTGTCTTAAAGGCACATACACTACAGTAAGGAAAAGTCGAGCTAGGCAGGGGGGAAATCCGCCCCAGATCTCCTGCTCCTGGTCACTATCCAGTCCCCTTTTCACTTGACGTCAGGTCAGGTCCGGACATAGGAACAGAAGGAGGCCACTCAGCCCCTCGAACCATTCTATTAGAATGCGGCTGATCTGTATCTCAATGCTATCTACCCGCCTTGGTTCCATAACATCTACCCGAGTTAGATATATTTCTTAAGGCTAAGGGGATCAAGGGGTATGGGGAGAAAGCAGGGACCGGGTACTGAATTTGGATGATCAGCCATGATCTCATTGAATGGCGGAGCAGGCTCGAGGGGCCGAATGGCCTACTCCTGCTCCTATCTTCTATGTTTCTATGTTATATGTTAACCCTTAATACCCTCGCCGAACAAGCATCTATCAATCTCAGTCTTGAAAGCTCCAATTGACCCCCAGCCTCGACAGATTTTTGGGGGAGAGAGTTCCAGATTTCCACCCCCCTTTGTGTGAAGAAGTGCTTCCTGACATCACCCCTGAACGGCCTGGCTCTAATTTTAAGGTTCTGCCCCCCTTGTTCTGGACTCCCCCCACCAGAGGAAATAGTGGTTTATAAATTAGTCTGGACCAATCGCCACAGGATGTTTTTTTTAAGCAAAATAAAATTGTTTTGACTTTCTTTGGGGTTGAGGGGTCGCTGATCCATCCTGAGCAGAGCACATTTGCATATTTAAAGGGGCTGAGCACCAGGAGTCCGCCCGGGACAGCTAAATAAAGGGCCCGTCGAATTTAGCAGTGGGACCATCGTTTGTGCAGATTGGGTGCAGGCGGTCCCACTGCTAAATTGGTCTGCTTTGCACCCGTTTTAGGCCCGAACAACAGACACAACGCAACCCAATTTCTAGCCCAGTGTCTCTGTATCTATCCTGTCGAATCCCTTTATCATTTTATGCACCCCGATCAGGTCACCCCTCAATCTTCCAAACTCAAGTGAATACAAGTCAAACTAATTTAACCCTTCAGGCCCGCTTGATTGGCCCCCATCCACCACCTTAAACATTCACTCCCTCCACCACCGGTGTACCGTGGCTGCAGTGTGTACCATGTACAAGATGCACTGCAGCAACTCGCCAAGGCTTCTTCGGCAGCACCTCCCAAACCCGCGACCTCTACCACCTAGAAGGACGAGGGCAGCAGGCGCATGGGAACACCACCACCTCCAAGTTCCCCTCCAAGTCACACACCATCCTGACTTGGAAATATATCGGCCGTTCCTTCATCGTCGCTGGGTCAAAATCCTGGAACTCCCTCCCTAACAGCACTGTGGGAGTACCTTCACCACACGGACTGCAGCGGTTCAAGAAGGCGGCTCACCACCACCTTCTCAAGGGCAACTAGGGATGGGCAATAAATGCCGGCCTTGCCAACGACGCCCACATCCCATAAACGCATTTTAAAAAAAAGCTCCATCGGAATAGGAACGCCAAGGTCAGTAGTGAAGACCCTCCCCTTTGGAATTCTCTACCCCAGAGGGCTGTGGAGGCTGTCGTTGAGTGTATTCAAGGCGGAGATCGATAGATTTTTGGACTCTCGGGGAATCGAGGGATATGGAGATCGGGCGGGAAAGTGGAGTTGAGGTCGAAGATCAGCCATGATCTTATTGAATGGCGGAGCAGGCTCGAGGGGCCGAATGGCCGACTCCTGCTCCTATTTCTTATGTGCTTATGGTGGACGCAAGCTGGCACTTGTCTGATGTCTGATGTTCTGGCACTGTGTGTCCCAGTGTGAGTCGGTGCCTTCGGGAGAGGCGAACACAAGCAGAAAATCAGGAATGACAAAAGTAAAGAAGTTGAACGTCAGGTCCTTGGGCGTGGGGAGACTGTGTCTGCTCTCACACAGAGCTCCCTTTGTCCCACTCCAGGATCGGCTCAACTCAGTTGGTTTTTCTGGCCCACAGTCAGGACTCGGAGCAGGAGGGAGAGACAGACGTTAACAGCTGAGGATTGTAGGTCATTATAAATGTACGAAAATGGGGTGTGGGGGAGGAGGAATGAGAGGGTGTGGGGGAGGGGAATAGGGGAGTGGGGGAGGGGATTGGGGAGGGAGTGGGGGAGAGTGTGGGGAGGGGAGGGTGTGGGGGAGGGGAAGGGGAGTGGAGGAGGGGGTGGGAGTGGGATGGGGAGGGGTGGGAAGGGGAGGGTGTGGGGGAGGGAGTGGGGAGTGGAGGAGGGGGAGGGAGTGGGGAGGGGTAAGGGGGGATTGGGGAGGGGGAAGGTGTGGGTGTGGGGGCGGGGTGTGGGGGAGGGGAAGGGGAGTGGAGGAGGGGGTGGGAGTGGGATGGGGAGGGGTGGGAAGGGGGAGAGTGGGGGAGGGAGTGGGGAGTGGAGGAGGGGAGGGAGGGGGGATTGGGGGAGGGGAGGGAGAAGGGGGGGTTGGGGGAGGGGAGGGAGAAGGGGGGATTGGGGGAGGGGGAGGGTGTGGAGGGGAGGGGAGGGAGTGGGGGGAGGTGGATATTGGGGGTGTGGAGGGAGGGGGAGTGGGGGAGGGGGAAGGGGAGTAGGGGAGGGGAGGGAGTGGGGGGAGGTGGGTATTGGGGGTGTGGAGGGAGGGGGAGTGGGGAGGGGGAGTAGGGGAGGGGAGGGAGTGGGGGGAGGTGGGTATTGGGGGAGGGGAGGGTGCACGAGGGAGAGGGGGTAAATCCTCTGTCCACTCTCTGTCCTCGGTCAAGGGGGTATGTTCAGAAAGACGCCCAGATTGACCACTCGCTCACTGAAATATTGTTTCCGGAGATTAGTTTTGAATTTACCCTCCATCAAACACAGGCTGTGTCCTCTGGTTCCATTGTTCGGGACACGGTGAAACAGCTCGTTGTAGTTTAGATTATCCAGTTCCTTTCGAATCCTAGGACACCAATCATATCACCGTTGAACTTTCCCCCCTCCAGTGAGAACAACAACAACTTTATACGGCGTCTTTAACACAATAAAACGTCCCAAGGTGCTTCACAGGAGCGAATATCAAACAAAATTTGACACCGAGCCACAAAAGGAGATATTGGGACAGGTGACCAAAAGCTTGGTCAAAGAGGTCGGTTTTAAGGAGGGTCTTAAAGGAGGAGAGCGAGGCGGAGAGGTTCAGGGAAGGGAATTCCAGAGCTTGGGGCCCAGACAGCTGAAGGCACGGCCGCCAATGGTGGAGCGATTAAAATCGGGGATGCTCGAGAGGCCAGAATTAGAGGAGCGCAGAGATCTCGGGGGGTTGTGGGGCTGGAGGAGGTTACAGAGATAGGGAGGGGCGAGGCCATGGAGGGATTTGAACATGAGGATGAGAATTTTAAAATCGAGGTGTTGCCAGACCGGGAACCAATGTAGGTCAGTGAGCACAGGGGGTGATGGGCGAATGGGACTTGGTGCGAGTTGGGACACGGGCAGCAGAGTTTTGGATGACCTCACGTTTATGTAACATAGGAGGCCAGCCAGGAACATTCCCAATTAGCACAATCACTCCTCATAATCCAATCCCTCCTTCCCCATAATCATTCTGGATGCTCTCCTCTGTATTATTTCAATAGCTGCAATATCCTTTCTGTATTCTGGTGACCAGAAGCATACACAGTGTCCTAAGGGTTATTTAGAGTAAATAAGGAGACACTGTTTCCACTAGCGGGAGGGTCGGTAACCAGAGGACACAGATTGAAGGTCATAGGGGGAAATATTCGGTTGCTTAGTGCCTCCCATTAGTGCCTCCGGGGAGCGCTAGGAAGTTAGCGCCCGGGTGCGGCGATTTTAGCGCCGCTCGTGAAATTGACCAGACATTTTGTGGCGGTGCTAAACACTACCGCCACGATCTCCTGCGCCCGCAGATCGTGATGTCGGTCGAGTGTGCAACGCCCCGGTAGCTCCCCGGACTGGATATTGAGTGGCGCCCCCTGCCTTACCGCCTGCCGCTGGCAACAACAGGTAGAGGGGAATGTTTTCAAGTCGGGAAGGGTCTGGGGGAGCGCTATTTAAAGGCGGGCGCTTCCTGCTTTTTCTTGTCAGCAAAATTTTTGGTTTTAACGCTGCCCTAAGGAGTTTTGGCCCTCAGCACCACTTTTGAGGTTCCTAAGCGCCGAGCTCTTTCCCTGGGCCGATCCATTAGTGCTTCCAACACAATTGCTTTCGAGGTCTCTCCAGGCCGAGATTCCAGGCTGTAGTGAGCAGGGTGCGGCTGGCCAGCAAGATGGCCCCTCCCCTTTAAGAACTGGATGGCGCCAGTCTGTCTGGCTTCCATGGTAACGGACATCGGCTGAGCTTTGGTAGCGTTCTGAGGTAGCGCCTCGCTCCCCGACGTTAGCGCCTTAAGAGAGGTGTGTAGCGCCTGATTTAGCGCTCAAATCAGGCGAATTTTGCAGTCGGAGGTGATAATTAGCGCCGGGTGCTAAACTTTGCGCCCAGCCGATAATAGTGCCCCAAATGGGGTGATACCAAATTTCTCCCCCATAGATTCATAACGGCACAGAAGGAGGCCATTCGGCCCATCGAGTCGGTGCCGGCTCTCTGTAGAGCAATCCTGTCAGTCCCATTCCCCCGCTCTATCCCCGTAGCCCTGCAAGTTCGTTACCCTCAAGTGCCTATCCAGTCTCCCCTTGAAAACATTGAGTGTCTCCGCTTCCACCACTTCCGTCGGCAGCGAGTTCCAGGCCCTCACCACTCACTGTGTAAAAGTTTTTCCTCACGTCTCCCCTGTATCTCTTGCCCAAAACCTTAAATCTGTGTCCCCTAGTCCTTGTACCATCAACTAGTGGGAACAGCCTTTCCCCGTCTAGCCTATCCAAACCCGTCATAATCTTGTACACCTCTATCAAATCACCCTCAACCTCCTTTGCTCTAATGAAAACAAATCCAGCTTCTCCAACCTGTCCTTGTAGCTAAGATCCCCCATCCCCGGAACCATTCTGGTAAATCTCCTCTGCACCCTCTCAAGGGCCTTCACATCCTTCCTAAAGTGTGGTGACCAGAACTGGACGCAATACTCCAGTTGTGGCCTAACCAGCGCTTTATAAAGGTTCAGCATAACTTCTCTACTTTTGTACTCAATACCTCTATTTATGAAGCCCAAGATCCCATATGCTCTTTCAATATGTCCTGCCACCTTCAGGGACCTATGCACATTAACTCCCAGGTCCCTCTGTCCCTGCACACTCTTTAAAACTGTGCCATTAAGTGTATATTGCCTCTCCCTGTTCCTTCAGCCAAAATGCATCACCTCACACTTCTCTGTATTAAATTCCATCTGCCACTTGTCTGCCCATTCTGCTAGCCTTTCTGTGTCCTGTTGCAGTCGATTGGTATCATCATCACTGTTTGCCACACTGGGAAACGTGGCAGCCAATTTGTGCACAGCAAGCTCCCACAAACAGCAATGTGATAATTATAACATTTGCATGTTGAATTGGCATTGGCCCGCAGGCATCTGTAAGGACTGCTATTGTTTAGAAGACCCAGTGAGGGTCCTGACTCCATCTTGTCCACACGGTGCTGTATTGATTGAGAAAGCTTACAGACCTGATGCTTCATTAAAAGAGTTTAAACTGTAATACTCTGTTGTCCTGCAATTTATTATTTTTGTACAAAGTGTGCAAAACAAGACATGGTGTCAGAACAGGGATTTGAAATGGACATCGTTGGAGCTCCCTTACCTCGAATGAATTGGGAACCTTTGAACTTACCTAGAGAATGGAGCAAGTTCAAGCAACACGTGGAGTTGATGTTCTCGGGTCCACTGAAAAGCAAAGGGGAGGAAGAAAGATGCAGCTACCTACTCCTGTGGATCGAAGAAAAAGGGAGAGACATTTTTAACACATGGTCTTTCACCGCGGATGAAGCAAAGGTACTGAAAAGTTATTTTGACCGTTTTGAAGCATATGTGATGCCCAAGACAAATACGATATTCGCTAGGTACAAGTTTCAGGAGAAAGTACAAGGAGCTAGTGAGTCGTTTGAACAGTTCGTGACTGAGTTAAAACTGCTGGTAAAAGACTGTGTATATGCAGATAAAGATGAGATGGTCAGAGACCGCATCGTGTTTGGAATACATTCAGCTAAAGTGAGAGAGAAACTTTTGAATGTTGGGTCCGGGCTAACGCTGGACAAAGCTTTAGACATAGCTAGATCGCACGAGATAGCCCAAGCACAGTTGAAAACCATAACCGGCGCCACGAGCATCTCGCGTGAACAGACAGTGCACGCAGTTAATAGATACACACCAAAGAACACTGCCCAGAGAGCGTGTTTCAGAACAGAAAGAACAGCGAGAGTTCTGAAAATGGGCGACGCAGACATAAAACGCTTCAAAAACTGTGGATATTGTGGAAACAACTGGCATGGAGAAAAGGAGTACTGCCCTGCCAAAGGAAGGCAATGTACTAAATGTGGTAAATGGAACCACTTTGCTAAAGTTTGCAGGACTGTTTTCGGAAAAACAGTACACACAATGAGTGATAGCCAAATGCCAGATAGAGAGCCAAATGCAGAGGAACTGTTTATTGATTCTGTGTCACAGAAAAAACAGATTTCAGAGACTGAGCAAGCCTATGCCGATATTGAGATAGGAAAACAGGGCAAAGAGCTTAAGTTTAAACTAGACACTGGATCTCAGGTTAACGTAATTCCTCTGAGTGAGTATCACAGCTTGAAGGATGAGTGTGAGCTACAGCCCACCTCACGCAGACTGATCGGCTATGGGGGTGAGCAGCTCATTGTAAAAGACACATGCGTGATGAAATGCAAGTACAAAGAAAGCGACATGATGCTGGACTTTTACATTGTTGACACTCTAGCACCTCCAGTGCTAGGTCTAAAGGCATGTTTAGACATGGACCTCGTCAAGCTAGTGCTATCATTGACAGCACCAGTTGATAAGCAGACAGTCATGGAGGAGTTTGCTGACGTTTTCAAAGGGATCGGACTATTCCCAGGTGAATGCACTATTCACCTTGACCCAGCAGCAACCCCTGTGGTTTGCCCACCGAGAAGGATACCCCTTGCTCTACGTAGTCGCCTGAAGGAGGAGCTGCAGAGCATGGAGAATACAGAAATCATCGTCCGGGAAACAGAACCGACAGAGTGGGTCAACGCGTTAGTAGTGGTTGAGAAACCACGTACAGGCAAGCTCAGAGTCTGTCTCGACCCCAGAGATTTGAACAAGGCTATCAAACGCCCTCACTACCCTCTACCAACGCTAGATGACATCACACCCAAGCTAGTGGGAGCACGTTACTTCAGTGTAATGGACGCACGATCAGGATACTGGACTATCAAGCTCACGGAAGAGTCATCTAAGCTAACAACGTTCAACACACCATTTGGATGCTACCGATTCCTGCGTTTACCATTTGGTCTTATCTCAGCTCAGGATGAATTCCAGCGGAAGATTGACGAAACCTATGAAGGATTCGACAGAGTAGTCGCAATCGTAGACGACATCCTCATCTATGGCAGGAATAGAGAGGAACATGACAGGAACCTCCGTGCGATGCTACAAAGATCACGGGAGAAAGGTATCCGGCTCAACCCCGAGAAAAGCATAATCGGATCCACCGAGATCAGTTATTTCAGGCATCGCCTCTCAACTGATGGCATTAAGCCGGATCCAGAGAAAATCTCCGCCATCAAGAAGATGGAGCCGCCGAAGAACCGCGCAGAGCTAGAGACAGCACTAGGCATGGTTAACTACTTAGCCAAGTTTGCCCCGAGCCTCTCCAAAATCAACGCACCCATGCGTCAGTTGTTGAAACAATCCAATGAGTTCCTGTGGGACAAACAACATGACACAGCATTTCAGAAAATGAAAGACCTAATCACCAGAGAACTAGGACCAGTTCTTGCCTACTTCGACCCCAACAAAGAGCTCAGACTACAAGTGGACGCATCAAAGTACGGACTAGGTGCAGTATTACTGCAAGAAGGAAAGCCCATTGGCTACGCTTCCAGATCTCTCACAGACAGTGAAATCAACTATGCTCAAATCAAGAAAGAGCTATATGCAATTCTGTTTGGATGTAAGCATTTCCACCAATACGTCTATGGCCG
>NC_140996.1:234607841-234650341 GCF_052327205.1 Somniosus microcephalus
GGGGGGTGGGGTTGGGGGATTGGGGAGAAGGTGGGTGGGGGGTGGGGTTGGGGTGATTGGGGAGAAGGTGGGGGGGTGGGGTTGGGGGATTGGGGAGAAGGTGGGGGGGTGGGGTTGGGGATTGGGGGAGAAGGTGGGGGGGTGGGGTTGGGGGATTGGGGGAGAAGGTGGGGGGTGGGGTTGGGGGATTGGGGGAGAAGGTGGGGGGGTGGGGGTTGGGGGATTGGGGGAGAAGGTGGGGGGGTGGGGTTGGGGGATTGGGGAGAAGGTGGGGGGGTGGGGTTGGGGGATTGGGGAGAAGGTGGGGGGGTGGGGTTGGGGGATTGGGGAGAAGGTGGGGGGGGTGGGGTTGGGGGGGAAAGTATACTTGAAAATCTGGGACCGAAGCAGAATCCAACCTTGTGCATTAAATACCAGGACAATGCCAGGCCCAGAGAGGTTGCAATAGATGAAATGAGATTGAAGCGAGAGGTTATTCTATCATTTCAAAAGCTTAATCTTTGCCCCTGACCTGGACTGGGTGAGTCCCAGAACCTCCCCCGACACAGGAAGAATACTCAAGTCTAGAATGTTTTTGGGGGTGGGGCTCCGCACCTCATCATGTCGTCAATCATCTTCCCAATGGAGATCTGGAGAGTTCCGAGGGTCTCGTGGGCAGGGAGGATAGAGGTCAGCCGGGCGAGGCTCAGCATGCTGGTGATTGCGAACAGGACCTCCGCCACCATCTGTGGGTCCTCCTGTTTCCACTCGTGTCTCTCTGAGAAGGGGGACAGACCCAATTCCGTTAGTGAAGCAGAACTCGGAGACCAAAGCCAAGGAAACGATTCACCGGACGCTGCACGATTTACTTGAACCGAACGTATATCCACAAATAGTTCAGTGGCTCAACATCACTGCCCAATGTTGTGGCTCAGGGACTCTCGCCTCTCTGTCAGAAGGACATGGTTTCAAATCCCACTCCAGAGACTTGCGCCCCATAGTCCAACTCCCAGTGCTAGTACTGAGGGAGCGCCGCACTGTCGGGGGGGCAGTACTGAGGGAGCACTGCACTGTCGGGGGGGCAGTACTGAGGGAGCACTGCACTGTCGGGGGGGCAGTACTGAGGGAGCACTGCACTGTCGGAGGGGCAGTACTGAGGGAGCACTGCACTGTCGGAGGGGCAGTACTGAGGGAGCACTGCACTGTCGGGGGGGCAGTACTGAGGGAGCACTGCACTGTCGGAGGGGCAGTACTGAGGGAGCACTGCACTGTCGGAGGGGCAGTACTGAGGGAGCACTGCACTGTCGGAGGGGCAGTACTGAGGGAGCGCTGCACTGTCGGGGGGGCAGTACTGAGGGAGCACTGCACTGTCAGAGGGGCAGTACTGAGGGAGCACTGCACTGTCGGGGGGGCAGTACTGAGGGAGCACTGCACTGTCGGAGGGGCAGTACTGAGGGAGCACTGCACTGTCGGAGGGGCAGTACTGAGGGAGCACTGCACTGTCGGAGGGGCAGTACTGAGGGAGCGCCGCACTGTCGGGGGGGCAGTACTGAGGGAGCGCCGCACTGTCGGGGGGGCAGTACTGAGGGAGCGCCGCACTGTCGGGGGGGCAGTACTGAGGGAGCGCCGCACTGTCGGAGGGGCAGTACTGAGGGGGCGCCGCACTGTCGGAGGGGCAGTACTGAGGGAGTGCCGCACTGTCGGAGGGGCAGTACTGAGGGAGCACTGCACTGTCGGGGGGGGCAGTACTGAGGGAGCACTGCACTGTCGGAGGGGCAGTACTGAGGGAGCGCCGCACTGTCGGAGGGGCAGTACTGAGGGAGTGCCGCACTGTCGGAGGGGCAGTACTGAGGGAGCACTGCACTGTCGGGGGGGGCAGTACTGAGGGAGCACTGCACTGTCAGAGGGGCAGTACTGAGGGAGCACCGCACTGTCGGAAGGGCAGTACTGAGGGAGTGCCGCACTGTCGGAGGGGCAGTACTGAGGGGGCGCCGCACTGTCGGAGGGGCAGTACTGAGGGAGCGCTGCACTGTCGGAGGGGCAGTACTGAGGGAGCGCTGCACTGTCGGAGGGGCAGTACTGAGGGAGCGCCGCACTGTCGGAGGGGCAGTACTGAGGGAGCGCCGCACTGTCGGGGGGGCAGTACTGAGGGAGCACTGCACTGTCGGAGGGGCAGTACTGAGGGAGCGCCGCACTGTCGGAGGGGCAGTACTGAGGGAGTGCCGCACTGTCGGAGGGGCAGTACTGAGGGGGCGCCGCACTGTCGGGGGGGGCAGTACTGAGGGAGCACTGCACTGTCAGAGGGGCAGTGCTGAGGGAGCGCCGCACTGTCGGAGGGGCAGTACTGAGGGAGTGCCGCACTGTCGGAGGGGCAGTACTGAGGGGGCGCCGCACTGTCGGAGGGGCGGTACTGAGGGAGCGCTGCACTGTCGGAGGGGCAGTACTGAGGGAGCGCTGCACTGTCGGAGGGGCAGTACTGAGGGAGCGCCGCACTGTCGGAGGGGCAGTACTGAGGGAGCGCCGCACTGTCGGAGGGGCGGTACTGAGGGAGCACTGCACTGTCGGAGGGGCAGTACTGAGGGAGCGCTGCACTGTCGGAGGGGCAGTACTGAGGGAGCGCCGCACTGTCGGAGGGGCAGTACTGAGAGAGCGCCGCACTGTCGGAGTGGCAGTACTGAGGGAGCGCCGCACTGTCGGAGGGGCAGTACTGAGAGAGCGCCGCACTGTCGGAGGGGCAGTACTGAGGGAGCGCCGCACTGTCGGAGGGGCAGTACTGAGAGAGCGCTGCACTGTCGGAGGGGCAGTACTGAGGGAGCGCTGCACTGTCGGAGGGGCAGTACTGAGGGAGCGCCGCACTGTCGGAGGGGCAGTACTGAGGGAGTGCCGCACTGTCGGTGGGGCAGTACTGAGGAAGCGCTGCACTGTCGGAGGGGCAGTACTGAGGGAGCACCGCACTGTCGGAGGGGCAGTACTGAGGGAGCGCCGCACTGTCGGAGGGGCAGTACTGAGAGAGCGCTGCACTGTCGGAGGGGCAGTACTGAGGGAGCGCCGCTCTGTCGGAGGGGCAGTACTGAGGGAGCGCCGCTCTGTCGGAGGGGCAGTACTGAGGGAGCGCCGCACTGTCGGAGGGGCAGTACTGAGGGAGCGCTGCACTGTCGGAGTTGCCGTCTTTCGGATGAGACGTTAAACCGAGGTCTCGTCTGCTCTCTCAGGTGGACATAAAAGATCCCATGGCCACTATTTCAAAGAAGAGCAGGGGAGTTTTCCCCGGTGTCCTGACCAATATTTATCCCTCAATCAACATCACTAAAAACAGATGATCTGACCATTATCACATTGCTGTTTGTGGGAGCTTGCTGTGCACAAATGGCGGCGCGTTTCCTACATTGCAGCAGTGACTCCACTTCAAAAAGTACTTCATTGGCTGTAAAACGCTTTGGGATGTCCTGAGGTGGTGAAAGGTGCTATAGGAATGCAAGTCTTTTCTGTTTCGCCCATTAACTGGACTCTCCACAGCCCACGATCCCCTTCCTCAGATGGCCAATCAGTGCTGCCAGTCAAGCGTGGCCAACACTCTCGGTGATGGCACTTCCTCGCTTTTACATTGTAGAGGGCTGAGATTCCAATGGGCAGCGAGTGCAGAGATCGGGAAGATCAGCTGACAGGGGCCTCGGAGTTCGAAGGGGCAGAACCCGGGTGTGTCGGGACTCCACCCTGCTGTGGGGGGAGGGGGAGAGAGCGGGTGAGTCTCCTGCAGGGTCTGAGGGAGTGGGAGGGAGTCCACATTTCCACCGGCATTGCGGGATTGCTGGAATCTTGGGTTGTAGATGGCTGGGGCTGCACTTTCCGGGGGAAACATTCGGTTGGTTAGCGCCTCAGTCGAGCGTGCAACGCCCCAGGAGCGCTCCAGACCGGATATCGAGTCGCGCCCCCTGCCTTACCGCCTGCCGCTAGGAACGACAGGTAGAGGGGAACGTTTTCAAGTCGAGGAGGGGCTGGGGGAGCGCTATTTAAAGGCGGGCGCTTCCTGCCTTTTCTTGTCGGCAACATTTTGGTCCATGCAGGTTGAGAGGGAGAGAGACGTCTGGAGAGATTCGACGCCGTCCTAAGGAGTTTTGGCCCTCAGCACCACTATTGAGGTTCCTAAGCTCTTTCCCTGGGCCTCTCCATTAGTGCTTCCAACACAATTGCTTTCGAGGTCTCTCCAGACCGAGATTCCAGGCTGCAATGAGCAGGGAGCGGCTGGCCAGCAAGATGGCCCCTCCCCTTTAAGAACTGGACGGCACCAGTCTGTCTGGTTTCCATGGTAACGGACATCGCCTGAGCTTCGGTAGCGCTCTGAGGTAGCACCTCGCTCCCCGACGTTAGCGCCTTAAGAGAGGTGTGTAGCGCCTGATTTATCGCTCCAATCACCTCCAGGGGCGATAGAGGGGAATTTTGCAGTTGGAGGCGATAATTAGCGCCGGCCACTAAACTTTGCGCCTGGCCGATATTAGCACCCCAAAATGGGCGACACCCAATTTTTCCCCCAAACACTGCACCGGCGGTGAAATCAGGCTATCGGAACTCGAGTTCATCAGAAATCAAATATCATGAAGTGGGGAAATCAGACATCAGGAAATCAGGGTCCAAGAAATCTCCCCACAGTGGTTACGATGCTGTTAACACGGGGTGAACGAGGTACGTTCCTGTCGTGGTTACGATGCTGTTAACACGGGGTGAACGGGGTACGTTCCCGTCGTGGTTACGATGCTGTTAACACGGAGTGAACGGGGTACGTTCACGTCACGGTTACGATGCTGTTAACACGGGGTGAATGGGATACGTTCCTGCCGTGGTTACGATGCTGTTAACACGGGGTACGTTCCCGCCGTGGTTACGATGCTGTTAACACGGGGTGAACGGGGTATGTTCCCGTCGTGGTTACGATGCTGTTAACACGGAGTGAACAGGGTACGTTCCCGTCGTGGTTACGATGTTGTTAACACGGGGTGAACGTGGTACGTTCCCGTCATGGTTACGATGCTGTTAACACGGAGTGAACAGGGTACGTTCCCGTCGTGGTTACGATGCTGTTAACACGGGGTGAACGGGGTATGTTCCCGCCGTGGTTATGATGCTGTTAACACGGAGTGAACAGGGTACGTTCCCGTCGTGGTTACGATGTTGTTAACACGGGGTGAACGTGGTACGTTCCCGTCATGGTTACGATGTCACTAAAGCGCAGCGACGGGGGGTGGCGGGAAATGATGCCCCAACAGCGATGATGATGTTTGATGTCCGACACCCACCAGCCACTGTGAAGTAGTAACAGGCGTAAGATTTGTCGTCCTCCACACAGTAGAGTTTTCCACTCAGGTAGACCACAACTCTCAGGGCGAAGGAGGCCAGGTACATGCTCAGGATAACAATGTCCAGGAAATTCCACCAGTCCAACAGGTAACTCCGCAGCCCCTCGATCCACACCTCCTTGCACTCATACCAGAAGAACCCTGCAGAGGAAGGACAAAATGGTTAGAACATAGCACCCTGGGAAACCACTTCACCCTCCCTTCCTGAATCCCTCCAAACTTCGCTCTCCCGTCCATTCCTTAAGGCATTGGCCTGAGGGTTTCAGTTTCACAGCCTCCCCATACATTGTCCAAGTGGAAATTCACTGTCCAATCTGCTCCAGGGAGATGGACAAGGGACTTCGGTGATGTGGAGAGGCTGGAGAGTGGGATTGTTCTCCTTACAGCAGAGAAGGTTAAGGGGAGATTTGATAGAGGTGTTCAAAATCCTGAGGGGTTTTGATGGAGTAAATAAGGAGAAACTGTTTCCAGTGGCAGGAGGGTCGGTAGCCAGAGGACACAGAGTGAAGGGAATTGGCAAAAGAACCAGAGGGGAGATGAGGAGAATTGTTTTTTTTTTTACGCAGCGAGTTGTTGTGATCTGGAATGTGCTGCCTGAAAGGGCGGTGGAAGCAGATTCAATAATAACTTTCAAAAGGGAATTGGATAAATACTTGAAAAGAAAATGATTTGCAGGGCTATGGGGAAAGAGCCGGGGGGAGTGGGACTAATTGGAGCTCGTTCAAAGAGCCGGCACAGGCACGATGGGCCGAATGGCCTCCTCCTGTGCTGTAAGGTTCTATGAAAAAAATTGCTTGTCATTATCACATTGCTGTTTGTGGGATCTTGCTGTGCCCAAATAAACTGCCGCGTTTCCTACATTACAAACAGTGACTACACTTCAAAAGTACTTGGCTGTGAGGCGCTTTGGGACGTCCTGAGGTTGCTGCACCCTCACTTCCTCAATATAAACATCAAACCCTTGTGCCACACTTTACGATCTGTCTGAGTCATTCCCCTTCGCAACCTTCAAACATCTCTTGCGGATCCTGTGTCCCAGAAACCGGCTGCGTTCCCTCCGAGGTTGTGACTTACCCACCACCCAAATCATGTGGAAGGAATTCAGGTAGATTGGCTGATGCCTGGATGAAGACTGTTCTCTGAACTGCTGGGCAATTATCGACTCCACCAGGAGGAAGACCAGGAACCAAATGTAGGAAGAGGAGTGAAGGAGGAACTTAATAACCGGAGTATGAACCATCTGTCCAACCTGGAACACAACCAGCCAAAAAAAACCATTGGGAAACCAAGAGATCAAACGTGGTGAAGGATTGCATGGCTTGAGTGCGAGCTGCTTTTTAGAAGATCGGTTTCTAAATATTGCGAGTTTCTTGGCGCGCTGATGGGTAAAGGGCTCCGGGTGTATTTCTATTTTCAGTTTGTCTGTCCCAGGATGTGACCAGGGATGAGGGACTTCAGTTATGAGGAGAGATTGGAAAAGTTGGGACTGTTCTCCTGGGAACAGAGAAGGTGAAGAGGTGACCGAATGGAGGTTTACAAGATGATGAGGTTTTGATCGAGTAAATGGGGAAAAACTCTTCCCTCGGGCGAGTGGGTCAATAACCAGAGGTCACAGATTCAAAATCATTGGCAGAATCTAGAGGAGAGATGAGGAGAAATGTTTTACTCCGAGAGTTGTGGGATCGGGAACGCTCGACCTGAAGAGGTGGCGGAAGCTGATTCATCAATAATTGTAAAAGGGAGTTGGACAGGTTGAGGATGAGGAACTGACCGGGTTACGGACACACAGCGGGGGGTGTGGGACTGAGCACGACAGCTCGTTCAAAGAGCCGGCACAGGCACGATGGGCCGAATGGCCTCCGTCTGTGCTGTAAGATTCTATGATTCTACGATTCTAGTGCTCTACATATCTTGGAGCTGCTCCTGTTCAGTACGGTGAAGTCTAACTACAAGTCCTCCTTAGACAACAATCCATTTGAAAAAATTCATTTTCAGGGTGTGGGCGTCGCTGGCAAGGCCAGCATTTATTGCCCATCCCTAGTTGCCCTTGAGAAGGTGGTGGTGAGCCGCCTTCTTGAACCGCTGCAGTCCGTGTGGTGAAGGTACTCCCACAGTGCTGTTAGGGAGGGAGTTCCAGGATTTTGACCCAGCGACGATGAAGGATCGGCCGATATATTTCCAAGTCAGGATGGTGTGTGACTTGAAGGGGAACTTGGAGGTGGTGGTGTTCCCATGCGCCTGCTGCCCTTGTCCTTCTAGGTGGAAGAAGTCGCGGGTTTGGGAGGTGCTGCCGAAGAAGCCTTGGCGAGTTGCTGCAGTGCATCTTGTAGATGGTACACACTGCAGCCACGGTACGCCGGTGGTGGAGGGAGTGAATGTTTAAGCTAAACATTGAACATCCTCGTGCTGCACTGTCGGAGGGGCAGTACTGAGGGGAGCGCTGTGATGTGCCTCAATAAATCCGAGACTCGATTGTAGCGAAACAAAACAAGGCTTTTATTGACTTAGAAGGTAACACACAGAGAATGTATCTTCCATCCAGAGGTCTGCCGTACTGGATGTGCTGCAGGCTGGGCCAGCTTACATAGGAGCCAGGTATGGGCGGAGCCCTACACACAGTACAATACAATGGAAATGAAACTGAAACCAACCACAGTCACAGGCAGAGAAATACTGATGAGTGATGAATGGAATATTTCATCACATTCACCCCTTCTATAGATTTAGTCTGTTCGGGGGTTTGATAGTCCTCTGCGACCGACGTGGCTGTTGTGGTGCCGCGGGTGTCGGCTGGTGTCCCCGGTGGCCTCCTGGGTCTCTGCCGGGGGTGCCGCCAGGGTTGTTGAAGGGTAGTTGGTGGGGGTACCGTTGGTCGATGTTCTTCCGGGGGTGATGAAAGAGTAGTGGGTGGGTAAGAGTTGCTGTGGTCGTTGTTGCTGCTGTTTGTCGTGGTTGTTGTCGTTACCGGCTGGGGCGACGTCTTTTATGGACACGGTGTCCTCCCTTCCGTCGGCGTGCCGGACATACACGTATTGGGGGTTGGCGTGGAGTAGGTGCACTGACTCCACGAGAGGGTCCGTCTTGTGGCCCCTCACAATGCCTTCGCACGAATACTGGACCTGGGGTGGAGAGCCATGACGGCATGGATACGCCTGAGGTGGATTTCCGGGAAAGACAAACATTCGCTCGTGAGGCGTGGCATTAGTGGCAGTACACAATAGCGACCATATCGAATGGAGCACATCTGGGAGGACTTCCTGCCAGCGGGAGATAGGGAGGGCCTTTGGTCCTTAGAGCTAGAGTGACTGCTTTCCATACTGTCCCGTTCTCTCGCTCCACTTGACCGTTACCCGGGGGTTGTAGCTGGTGGTACGGCTCGTGGCGATCCCCCTGGACAGCATGTACTGGCGTAGCTCTTCACTCATGAAGGACGCCCCCCTATCCGTATGGATGTAGCTCGGCATACCGAACAGGCAGAACAGGCTGTTGAGGCATTTAATGACCGTGGCGCTGGTCATGTCTGGGCAGGGGAAGGCGAATGGGAAACGAGAGTATTCGTCCACAATGTTCAGGAAGTAAACATTGCGGTCGACGGACGGGAGGGGGCCCTTGAAGTCTAAGCTGAGCCGCTCAAAGGGCCGTGTAGCTTTGATTAAGTGGGCTCTATCTGGGTGGTAGAACCGAGGCTTGCACTCAGCGCAAGTGCGACAGTTCCTGGTCAGGGACCGAACTTCCTCAATCGAGTAGGGTAAGTTGCGGGACTTTATGAAGTGGAACAGCCGCGTGACCCCTGGGTGGCAGAGGTCATTGTGGAGGGTCTGTAGCCGATCCCCGGTGGCGCTGGCACACATCCCTCGTGAAGAGGGCGTCGGGGGATTCGTTAAGGGCCCCTGGCCGGTAAATGATGTCATACTCGAAGGTGGAGAGCTCGATCCGCCACCTAAGAATCTTATCATTTTTAATCTTCCCCCTCTGTTTATTATTGAACATAAACGCTACCGACCGCTGGTCGGTAAGTAGGGTGAAGCGTTTGCCGGCTAGGTAGTGGCGCCAGTGGCGCACTGCCTCCACGATGGCTTGGGCCTCCTTTTCTACGGAGGAGTGTCTGATCTCGGGCCCTTGGAGAGTCCTCGAGAAGAAAGCTACGGGCCGCCCCGCCTGGTTGAGGGTGGCCGCCAAGGCAAAGTCAGATGCATCACTTTCCACTTGAAAGGGAGTGTTCTCGTCCACTGCCTGTAGCGTGGCCCGCTCAATATCCTGCTTAATGCTTTTGAAGGCGGCATGGGCCTCAGCAGAGAGCGGAAAAGAGGATGCTTTCAAGAGGGGGCGGGCTTTGTCAGAGTAGTTGGGGACCCATTGGGAATAATAAGAAAATAACCCCAGGCACCTTTTCAGGGCTTTGGGAGTGTTGGGCAGGGGCAGCTCCGTAGGGGGGCAATCGGTCGGGGTCTGGTCCGATTTCCCCATTCTCCACCACGCTGCCTAGTATGCAGAGGCGCGTGGTGTTGTAAACGCACTTGTCCTCGTTGTAGGTGAGGTTGAGTTTTTGTGCGGTTTTCAGGAACCTCTCGAGGTTCGAGTCGTGATCCTGCTGGTTGTGACCGCAGATGGTGACATTGTCGAGGTAGGGGAAGGTTGCCTGCAAGTGGTGGTCATCGACCATGCGGTCCATCTCCCTCTGGAAGACTGAGACCCCATTCGTCACCCCAAAGGGGACTCTGAGGAATTGGTAGAGGCGTCCGTTCACCTCGAAGGCGGTGTACGGGCGGTCCTCTGGTCTGATAGGGAGCTGGTGGTACGCTGACTTGAGGTCAATGGTGGAGAACACCCGGTATTGGGTGATTTGGTTCACCATTTCTGATATGCGGGGTAGCGGGTAGGCGTCTAGTTGGGTGTACCTGTTGATCGTTTGGCTATAGTCGATCACCATCCGTTTCTTCTCGCTACCCCTTACCACCACCACTTGGGCGCGCCACGGGCTATTGCTGCGTTCAATAATGCGCTCTTTCAGGAGCCTGTCTACCTCGGTCGCGATAAACCGCCTGTCCTCCCAGCTGTACCTCCTGCTTTTGGTCGCTATTGGCCGGCAATTAGGGGTAAGGTTCGCGAATAGCGAAGGCGGCTTTACCTTCAGGGTAGCCAGACCGCACACTGTGAGGGGCGGCTGGGACCCACCGTAATTGAGCGTGGTGCTTTGGTGGTAGCACTGGAAATCCAGGCCCAAGATCACACTCGCACGTAGATTCTTCATGATTAATACTTTAAAATTATCATATACAGTTCCGTTAACGGACAATTGTACCGTGCAGTAACCCATAATGGTCGATGTCTGGGTTTTATCAGCCATAGAGATGGTACCCCGAGTAGGGACCACCTTTAGGGAGAGTTGTTGTACCAGTTCAGGGTGGATAAAACTCTCCGTGCTTCCACTGTCAATTAAACATTTAACCCTGCACCCGTTCACCTCGATGTCCACCATTGATTTGGATAGCGGGTGCGGCCTGGTCTGGTCCACTGTGACCGATGCCACTGTAGGGCCCTGATCGAGACAAGGTGGCGTCCACGCTGTCTGCTCACAAGATGGTGGACCCCACGAGGTCGGGCAAGATGGCGTCCAAGATGGCCGCTCCCACGGCGCACACGCGGCGGTGGCGGGTTTTCCGGCGGGGTTCCCTCTGCACACCTTCCCGAAGTTGCCACTTCTTACCGCACTTAAAGCAGGTGGTGCCTTTCGCCGGGCACAAGGTTTCTGGTGTGCTTCGGCTGCCCGCAGAAGTAGCAGTTGGGTCCCCGACGCGTTGCGGCTGTCGTAGGGCTTCTGGGGGGAGAGCGGGGCCCCGACGGTGTCGGGCTGCCGGGCGGGGAAGATGCCTTCCAAGATGGCGGCGCCCTTGGTGCACACGTGGCGGCGTGGACGGCGCGGGCTGAAGAGTAGGCGTCCGAGTTTCTCTGGGCCACATCCAGGGATCGTGCTGTGTCCGCAGCCTGTTTCAGGTCCAATCCCGTTTTTTCCAGCAGTCTCTGCCGGATGTAAGTGGAGCTGAGGCCTGTGATAAAGGCATCGCGAACAAGCTCGTCAGTGTACACTGCGGCTTTTACATCTTGGCACTTGCAGTCTTGCCACAGCATTTTCAGGGTGCCTAGGAACTCACTCCACCGATTCCCCAGGTCGCTGTGCGCGAGTAGCGAGCAGATGCCTAGCATACACCTCATTCGTAGGCTGCTGGTAATGCGCCTTTAAGATGTCGCAGGCGGCCGGGTACGTGTCGGCGTCTTGGATGAGAGGGTAAACCCGGTGGCTTACCCAATGCCGCAGAATTCCGAGTTTCATACTCGCAGCGTCCGGAGCGTCTTTGACGGCTGTGGAATTGTCCAGGAAGAATTCCATACACATAAACCAGTGGTCCGAAGCGTGCCGATGCGTCCGAAGCATGCTGGTCCAAATCCAAACGTTCGGGGTTTTCAAGAGTTGATCCATTGTGTTGAAAATTAAGTCAATAAAATTGACGTGCCTCAATAAATCCGAGACTTGATGTTAGCGAAAACAAAACAAGGCTTTTATTGACTTAGAAGGTAACACACAGAGGAGAATGTATCTTCCATCCAGAGGTCTGCCGTACTGGATGTGCTGCAGGCTGGGCCAGCTTACATAGGAGCCAGGTATGGGCGGAGCCCTACACACAGTACAATGCAATGGAAATGAAACTGAAACCAACCACAGTCACAGGCAGAGAAATACTGATGAGTGATGCATGGAATATTTCATCACACGCTGCACTGTCGGAGGGTCAGTACTGAGGGAGCGCCGCACTGTCGGAGGAGCAGACTACTGAGGGAGTGCCACACTGTCGGAGGGGCAGTACTGAGTGAGCGCTGCACTGTCGGAGGGGCAGTGCTGAGGGAGCGCTGCACTGTCGGAGGGGCAGTACTGAGGGAGCACGCGCACTGTCGGAGAGGCAGTACTGAGGGAGCGCCGCACTGCCGGAGGGGCAGTACTGACGGAGTGCCACACTGTCGGAGGGGCAGTACTGAGTGAGCGCCGCACTGTCGGAGGGGCAGTGCTGAGGGAGCGCTGCACTGTCGGAGGGGCAGTACTGAGGGAGCGCCGGCACTGTCGGAGAGGCTGTACTGAAGTGAGCGCTGCACTGTCGGAGGGAGGCAGTACTGAGGGAGCGCTGCACTGTCGGAGGGTCAGTACTGAGGGAGCGCCGCACTGTCGGAGGGGCAGTACTGAGGGAGTGCCACACTGTCGGGAGGGCAGTACTGAGTGAGTGCTGCACTGTCGGAGGGGCAGTGCTGAGGGAGCGCTGCACTGTCGGAGGGGCAGTACTGAGGGAGCACCGCACTGTCGGAGGGGCAGTTCTGAGTGAGCGCCGCACTGTCGGAGGGGCAGTGCTGAGGGAGCGCTGCACTGTCGGAGGGGCAGTACTGAGGGAGCACCGCACTGTTGGAGGGGCAGTACTGAGGGAGCGCTGCACTGTCAGAGGGTCAGGTACTGAGGGAGCGCCGCACTGTCGGAGGGGCAGTACTGAGGGAGTGCCACACTGTCGGAGGGGGCAGTACTGAGTGAGCGCTACACTGTCGGAGGGGCAGTGCTGAGGGAGCGCTGCACTTTCGGAGGGGCAGTACTGAGGGAGCGCCGCACTGCCGGAGGCGCAGTACTGAGTGAGCGCTGCACTGTCGGAGGGGCAGTACTGAGGGAGCGCTGCACTGTCGGAGGGGGCAGTACTGAGGGAGTGCCGCACTGTCAGAGGGGCAGTACTGAGGGAGCGCTGCACTGACGGAGGGGCAGTACTGAGTGAGTGCCGCACTGTCGGAGGGGCAGTACTGAGGGAGCGCGGCACTGTCGGAGGGGCCATCTTTCGGATGAGATGTTAAACCGATACCCTGTCTGCTCTCTCAGGTGGCTGTAAAAGATCTCATGGCACTATTTCGAAGAAGAGCAGGGGGGAGTTCTCCCCGGTGTCCTGGGGCCAATATTTATCCCTCAACCAACATCACTAAAACAGATCATGTCTGTTTTGTGGGATCTTGCTGTGTGCAGATTGGCTGCCGCGTTTCCTACATTACAACAGTGACTACACTTCAAAAAATACTTCAATGGCTGTAAAGCGTTTTGGGACGTCCTGAGGTTGTGAAAAGTCTCGGACGAGATGCGAGTCTTTTTTACCAAAATATTGGGTTGAAGAACTGTTTTCACCATAAGTCTCGCCGCAGTGCATCCCCCCCACCCCGTCCCCCATCGTCCCCCCCCATCCGTCCCCCATCGTCCCCCCCATCCGTCCCCCCCCAACGCACCCTCATCCCCCCCACCCCGTCCCCCATCGTCCCCCCCATCCGTCCCCCCCCAACGCACCCTCATCCCCCCCACCCCGTCCCCCATCGTCCCCCCCATCCGTCCCCCATCGTCCCCCCCCACCCCATCCCCCATCGTCCCCCCCATCCGTCCCCCCCCAACGCACCCTCATCCCCCCCACCCCGTCCCCCATCGTCCCCTCCCATCCGTCCCCCCCCAACGCACCCTCATCCCCCCCCACCCCGTCCCCCATCGTCCCCCCCATCCGTCCCCCATCGTCCCCCCCACCCCGTCCCCCATCGTCCCCCCCATCCGTCCCCCCCCAACGCACCCTCATCCCCACCGCCCCGCGTTGTACCTTGGATTTGGGGGCAAACCAGTAGGCCATGCTCAACAAGGGCATGGTGAAGAACATCAAACAAGAGATGGATATTAACCAGATGTTCCTGCTGCCTCGCCACCACGTCAGCTTTCCGCACCAGATGGAGGTGAGCACCTGCTGGCAGATGGGATGAGCCACAAACTGTAGGGAGAAAGGAGACACAGCTGAGGTCTGGAGAGAAGAGTATCACAGGGGGAGTGTTAGCGAGCAGCCCAGAAATCACTCCATTCATCGTCCATCCATCGATCCCACCCCTCTGAACCAAACGCACGTCCCCCCCCACCCCCGCCCCCCGCAGCGAGACATCCCCCGCCCCCCCCCGCAGCGAGACATCCCCCGCCCCCGCAGCGAGACATCCCCCGCTCCCGCAGCGAGACATCCCCCGCCCCCCCCCGCAGCGAGACATCCCCCGCCCCCGCCGAGACATCCCCCGCTCCCGCAGCGAGACATCCCCCGCCCCGCAGCGAGACATCCCCCCGCCCCCCGCAGCGAGACATCCCCCGCTCCCCGCAGCGAGACCTCCCCCGCCCCCGCCGAGACATCCCCCGCCCCGCAGCGAGACATCCCGCGCCCCCCCACAGCGAGACATCCCCCGCCCCCCGCAGCGAGACATCCCCCCGCCCCCCGCAGCGAGACATCCCCCGCCCCCCGCAGCGAGACCTCCCCCGCCCCCCGCAGCGAGACATCCCCCGCCCCCCGCAGCGAGACATCCCCCGCCCCCCGCAGCGAGACATCTCCCGCCCCCCGCAGCGAGACACCCCCCGCCCCCCGCAGTGAGACACCCCCCGCCCCGCAGCGAGACACCCCCCGCCCCCCGCAGCGAGACATCCCCCGCCCCCCGCAGCGAGACATCCCCCGCCCCCCGCAGCGAGACATCTCCCGCCCCCGCACCGAGACATCCCCCACCCCCCGCAGCGAGACATCCCCCGCCCCCCGCAGCGAGACATCCCCCGCCCCCCCGCAGCGAGACACCCCCCGCCCCCCGCAGTGAGACACCCCCCGCCCCACAGCGAGACATCCCCCCGCCCCCCGCAGTGAGACACCCCCCGCCCCACAGCGAGACATCCCCCGCCCCCCGCAGCGAGACACCCCCCCGCCCCCCCGCAGTGAGACACCCCCCGCCCCACAGCGAGACATCCCCCGCCCCCCGCAGTGAGACACCCCCCGCCCCACAGCGAGACATCCCCCGCCCCCCGCAGCGAGACACCCCCCGCAGTGAGACACCCCCCGCCCCACAGCGAGACATCCCCCGCCCCCCGCAGTGAGACACCCCCCGCCCCACAGCGAGACATCCCCCGCCCCCCGCAGCGAGACACCCCCCCGCCCCCCCGCAGTGAGACACCCCCCGCCCCACAGCGAGACATCCCCCGCCCCCCGCAGTGAGACACCCCCCGCCCCACAGCGAGACATCCCCCGCCCCCCGCAGCGAGACACCCCCCGCCCCCCGCAGTGAGACATCCCCCGCCCCCCGCAGTGAGACATCCCCCGCCCCCCGCAGTGAGACATCCCCCGCCCCCCGCAGTGAGACATCCCCCGCCCCCCGCAGTGAGACATCCCCCGCCCCCCGCAGTGAGACATCCCCCGCCCCCCGCAGCGAGACACCCCCCGCCCCCCGCAGTGAGACATCCCCCGCCCCCCGCAGTGAGACATCCCCCCGCCCCCCGCAGCGAGACACCCCCCCGCCCCCCGCAGTGAGACATCCCCCGCCCCCCGCAGTGAGACATCCCCCGCCCCCCGCAGTGAGACATCCCCCGCCCCCCGCAGCGAGACACCCCCCGCCCCCCGCAGTGAGACATCCCCCGCCCCCCGCAGTGAGACATCCCCCGCCCCCCGCAGCGAGACATCCCCCGCCCCCGCAGCGAGACATCCCCCGCCCCCCGCAGCGAGACATCCCCCCGCCCCCCGCAGCGAGACATCCCCCGCCCCCCGCAGCGAGACATCCCCCCGCCCCCCGCAGCGAGACATCCCCCCGCCCCCGCAGCGAGACATCCCCCGCCCCCCGCAGCGAGACATCCCCCGCCCCCGCAGCGAGACATCCCCCGCGCCCCCCGCCGAGACATACCCCGCAGCGAGACACCCCCCCCGCCCCCCGCAGCGAGACACCCCCCGCCCCCCGCAGCAAGACATCCCCCGCGCCCCCGCCGAGACATACCCCGCAGCGAGACACCCCCCCGCCCCCCGCAGCGAGACATCCCCCGCGCCCCCCGCACCGAGACATCCCCCGCGCCCCCCGCAGCGAGACATCCCCCGCCCCCCGCAGCGAGACATCCCCCGCGCCCCCCGCAGCGAGACATACCCCGCCCCCGCAGCGAGACATCCCCCGCCCCCTCAGCGAGACATCCCCCGCCCCCGCAGCGAGACATCCCCCGCCCCCGCAGCGAGACATCCCCCGCCCCCCGCAGCGAGACATCCCCCTGCGCCCGCAGCGAGACATCCCCCGCCCCCGCAGCGAGACATCCCCCGCCCCCGCAGCGAGACATCCCCCGCCCCCCGCAGCGAGACATCCCCCGCGCCCGCAGCGAGACATCCCCCGCCCCCGCAGCGAGACATCCCCCGCCCCCCGCAGCGAGACATCCCCCGCCCCCGCAGCGAGACATCCCCTGCGCCCCCGCCGAGACATACCCCGCAGCGAGACACCCCCCCGCCCCCCGCAGCGAGACACCCCCCGCCCCCCGCAGCGAGACCTCCCCCGCCCCCCGCAGCGAGACATCCCCCGCCCCCGCAGCGAGACCTCCCCCGCTCCCGCAGCAAGACCTCCCCCGCCCCCCGCAGCGAGACATCCCCCCGCCCCCCGCAGCGAGACATCCCCCGCCCCCCGCAGCGAGACATCTCCCGCCCCCGCAGCGAGACATCCCCCACCCCCCGCAGTGAGACTTCCCCGCACCCCCCCGCAGCGAGACTTCCCCGCGCCCCCCGCAGCGAGACATCCCCGCCCCCCGCAGCGAGACATCCCCCGCTCCCCGCAGCGAGACATCCCCCCGCCCCCCCGCAGCGAGACATCCCCCCGCCCCCCGCAGCGAGACATCCCCCCGCCCCCCCGCAGCGAGACATCCCCCGCGCTCCGCAGCGAGACATCCCCCGCCCCCCGCAGCGAGACATCCCCCCGCCCCCCGCAGCGAGACATCCCCCCGCCCCCCGCAGCGAGACATCCCCTGCCCCCCGCAGCGAGACATCCCCCGCCCCCCCGCAGCGAGACATCCCCCGCCCCCCGCAGCGAGACATCCCCCGCCCCCCGCAGTGAGACATCCCCCCGCCCCCTGCAGCGAGACATCCCCCGCCCCCTGCAGCGAGACAATCCCGCCCCCCCTGCAGTGAGACATCCCCAGCCCCCACCGCCCCACCCCACCCCCCACACTCACCCTCTTCTGATTGTAGTTGACGGCGAGCCGGAGCCGGGCCAGGTTCGGAATCCCTTCCTCAAAGGCCTGATTGTCCATGATTTCCCCGCTATCATCTCCGCTGTCGTTTAACACCGCGTTGACTTCGCTCTGGTTCCGACACATTCCCAGCAATTCCACGGCCAAGTCCTGACAGAGATCCTCGAGGGTCAGGTACTCCGGCTGCAGGAGAAGAACATTGGCATCAGACCCCAAAACCGCTGCACTCTCGGAGGGGCAGTACTGAGAGAGCGCCGCACTGTCGGAGGGGCAGTACTGAGGGAGCGCCGCACTGTCAGAGGGGCAGTACTGAGGGAGCGCTGCACTGTCAGAGGGGCAGTACTGAGGGAGCGCCACACAGTCGGAGGGACAGTACTGAGGGAGCGCCGCACTGTCGGAGGGGCAGTACTGAGGGAGCGCCGCACTGTCGGAGGGGCAGTACTGAGGGAGCGCCACACTGTCGGAGGGGCAGTACTGAGGGAGCGCCGCACTGTCGGAGGGTCAGTACTGAGGGAGCGCCGCACTGTCGGAGGGGCAGTACTGAGGGAGTGCCGCACTGTCGGAGGGGCAGTACTGAGGGAGCGCCGCACTGTCAGAGGGGCAGTACTGAGCGAGCGCTGCACTGTCAGAGGGGGCAGTACTGAGGGAGCGCTGCACTGTCGGAGAGGCAGTACTGCGGGAACGCCGCACTGTCGGAGGGGCAGTACTGAGGGAGCGCCGCACTGTCGGAGGGGCAGTACTGAGGGAGCGCCGCACTGTCGGAGGGGCAGTACTGCGGGAACGCCGCACTGTCGGAGGGGCAGTACTGAGGGAGCGCCGCACTGTCGGAGGGGCAGTACTGAGGGAGCGCCGCACTGTCGGAGGGGCAGTACTGAGGGAGCGCCGCACTGTCGGAGGGGCAGTACTGAGGGAGCGCCGCACTGTCGGAGGGGCAGTACTGCGGGAACGCCGCACTGTCGGAGGGGCAGTACTGAGGGAGCGCCGCACTGTCGGAGGGGCAGTACTGAGGGAGCGCCGCACTGTTGGAGGGGCAGTACTGAGGGAGCGCCGCACTGTCGGAGGGGCAGTACTGCGGGAACGCCGCACTGTCGGAGGGGCAGTACTGAGGGAGCGCCGCACTGTCGGAGGGGCAGTACTGCGGGAACGCCGCACTGTCGGAGGGGCAGTACTGAGGGAGCGCCGCACTGTCGGAGGGGGCAGTACTGCGGGGAACGCCGCACTGTCGGAGGGGCAGTACTGAGGGAGCGCCGCACTGTCGGAGGGGCAGTACTGCGGGAACGCCGCACTGTTGGAGGGGCCATCTTTCAGATGAGACGTTAAACCGAGGCCCCCGTCTGCCCTCTCAGGTGGACGTAAAAGATCCAATGGCACTATTTGGAAGAAGAGCAGTGGAGTTATCCCAAATAACAACAGAAAATACTGGAAAAACTCAGCAGGTCAGGCAACATCCGTGGACAGAAATTTGAGTTGACGTTTCGGGTTGAACCCTTCTTCAAAACTGGAAAGAAAAGATGGATTGGAGGCAGGGCTGCGATCGGACAAAAGAATAAAAGAAACAAAAGAAGTAAAAAAGGAGACAATGAAAGGTGTTAGAAGCTAGACGAGATGGTAATAGGCTGAGATTAGGTGTAAAGTGTACTGGCAGGGCAAGGGATAGCTGCCAGGTGTGAGAGAGAAACAAAAGGAAAAGGGGGGGGGGGAAAGGAGTGGAAAAATTACAAGAAAAAATGAAATAGGGGGCCGAGGTTATGATCTGAAACTGTTGAACTCGATATTGAGTCCGGAAGGCTGCAGAGTGCCTAATCGGAAGATGAGGTGCTGTTCCTCGAGTTTACGCTGAGCTTCCGTGGAACAGTACAAGAGGCCAAGGACGGTGAGGTCCGAGTGGGAATGGAGCGGTGAATTAAAATGACAGGCGACCGGAAGCTCGGGGTCACCCTTACGGACTGAACGGAGGTGTTCCGCAAAGCGGTCACCCAATCTGCGTTTGGTCTCCCCAATGTAGAGGAGACCGCATCGTGAGCAGCGAATACAGTATACTAGATTGCGAGAAGTACAAGTAAATCGCTGTTTCACCTGGAAGGGGTGTTTCGGGCCCTGGACAGTGGGAAGGGGGGAGGTATAGGGGCAGGTGTTACATCTCCTCCGCTTGCACGGGAAGGTGCCGGGCGAAGGGGAAGGGGTGTTGGGGGCGATAGAGGAGTGGACTAGGGTGTCTTGGAGGGAGTGGTCCCTACGGAATGCTGAAAGGGGAGGTGAGGGGAAGATGTGTTTGGTGGGTGGGATCACGTTGGAGGTAGCGGAAATGGCGGAGGATGATCCGTTGAACGTGGAGGCTGGTGGGGTGAAAGGTGAGGACAAGGGGAACCCTATCGTAGTTCCGGGGAGGGAGGGGCAGGGGTGAGGGCAGAAGTGCGGGAGATAGAACGGACACGCTCGAGGGCCGTGTCAACCACAGTAGAGGGGAATCCTCGGTTGAGGAAAAAGGAAGACATGTCGGAAGCACTGGTATGGAAGGTGGCATCGTCGGAGCAGATACGGCGGAGACGGAGAAACTGGGAGAATGGAATAGAGTCCTTACAGGAAGCGGGGTGGGAGGAAGTGTAGTCCAGGTAGCTGTGGGAGTCAGTGGGCTTGTAGTGAATATTGGTCGATAACCTATCCCCAGAAATGGAGACGGAGAAGTCGAGGAAGGGAAGGGAAGAGTCAGAGATGGACCATGTGAAGGTGAGGGAAGGGTGGAAATTGGAGGCAAAGTGAATGAAATTGTCAAGTTCGGGACAAGAGCAGGAAACGGCACCGATACAGTCATCAATGTATCGGAAAAAGAGGTGAGGGAGGGGACCCGAGTAGGACTGGAACAAAGATTGTTCCACATAGCCCACGAAAAGGCAGGCATAGCTAGGACCCATGCGGGTACCCATGGCAACACCTTTGATTTGGAGGAAATGAGTGGAGTTAAAGGAGAAGTTGTTCAATGTGAGAACAAGTTCAGCCAGACGGAGGAGGGTGGTGGTGGATGGGGACTGGTCGGGCCTCTGTTCAAGGAAGAAGCGGAGCCCCCTCAGGCCATCCTGGTGGGGGATGGAGGTGTAGAGGGATTGTACGTCCATGGTGAAAAGGAAGCGGTTGGGGCCAGGAAACTGGAAACTGTTAAAGTGGCAGAGGGCGTCCGAAGAGTCGCGGATGTAGGTGGGAAGAGACTGGACAAGGGGAGAAAAGATGGAATCAAGATAGGAAGAGATAAGTTCCGTGGGGCAAGAACAGGCTGAAACGATGGGTCTACCAGGGCAGTCCTGTTTGTGGATCTTGGGAAGGAGGTAGAAGCGGGCTGTGCGGGGTTGGGGAACTATGAGGTTGGTGGCAGCGGGGGGAAGATCTCCAGAGGAGATGAGGTCAGTGACTCCCCGCTGTCCTGGGGCCAATATTTACCCTTCAACCAACATCACCAAAAAACAGATTATCAGGTCATTATCACATTGCTGTTTGTGGGAGCTTGCTGTGCACAAATTGGCTGCCGCGTTTCCTACATTACAACAGCGACTACACTTCAAAAAGTGCTTCATTGGCTGTAAAGCGCTTTGGGACGTCCTGAGGTGGTGAAAGGTGCTGGAGAAACGCGAGTCTTTCTTTTCTCTCTATGCCAGCCATCTTGTGACCTCTCTCAGTGACCTCTTGTGACCTCTCTCAGTGACCTCTTGTGACCTCTTTCAGTGACCTCGCTCAGTGACCTCTCTCTGTGATCTCTTGTGACCTCTCTCAGTGACCTCTTGTGACCTCTCTCAGTGACCTCTTGTGACCTCTCTCAGTGACCTCTTGTGACCTCTTGTGACGTCTCTCTGTGACCTCTTGTGACCTCTCTCTGTGACCTCTTGTGACCTCTCTCTGTCAGGTTGCCCTCTTTTCCCCCTCTTCCCTTTCGGGGTTTGGTTTTGGATCGAGGACTCGGGGGTGAACGGTTGGAGCTGAGACAACCTGCTGTGTGGTTGATGCTGAAGAAGGAAACAAGGAATATACATTAAAAAAAAATTTTTTTAATTCATTGATGGGATGTGGGCGTCGCTGGCTAGGCCGGCATTTATTGCCCATCCCTAATTGCCCTCGAGAAGGTGGTGGTGAGCCGCCTTCTTGAACCGCTGCAGTCCATATGGTGTAGGTACTCCCACAATGCTGTTAGGAAGGGAGTAGGAAATGGTAGGACACTGAGTAGTGTAGAGGAACAAAGCGACCATGGAATGCATGTCCACAGATCCCTGAAGGTAGCAGGCCAGGTAGATAAGGTGGTTAAGAAGGCATACGGAATGCTTGCCTTTATTAGCCGTGGCATAGAATACAAGAGCAGGGGGGTTATGCTTCAACTGTATAAAACACTAGTTAGGCCTCAGCTAGAGTACTGCGTGCAGTTCTGGTCACCACATTACAGGAAAGATGTGATTGCACTAGAGAGGGTACAGAGGAGATTTACAAGGATGTTGCTGGGAGTAGAGAATCTTAGCTATGAGGAAAGACTGGATAGGCTGGGTCTGTTTTCCTTGGAACAGAGGAGGCTGAGGGGAGACCTTATTGAGGTGTATAAAATTATGAGGGGCCTAGATAGAGTGGATAGAAAGGACCTATTTCCCTTAGCAGAGGGGTCAAAAACCAGGGGCCACAGATTTAAAGTAATTGGCGGAAGGTTTAGAGGGGATTTGAGGGGAAATTTCTTCACCCAGAGGGTTGTGGGGGTCTGGAACTCACTGCCTGAAAGGGTGGTAGAGGCAGGAACCCTCACCACATTTAAAAAGTACTTGGATGTGCACTTGGGATGCTCCAACCTGCAAGGCTACGGGCCAAGAGCTGGGAAGTGGGATTAGGCTGGATGGCTCTTTGTTGGCCGGCGCGGACACGATGGGCCGAAATGGCCTCCTTCCGTGCTGTAACTTTCTATGAGGTGTGGTCTAACCAGGGCTTTGTACAGCTGCAGCATAACTTCTACCCCCTTGGACTCTGGTCCTCTCGATATTCCATTGGCCTTTTTGATCATTTTCTGTACCTGTTCATGATATTTTAATGATCGATGTACCTGAACCCCAAGTCTCTTTGGACCTCCACTGTTTTTCGCCTTTCACCATTTAGAAAGTCCCCTGTTCGATCCTTTTTATGTCCAAAGTGGATGACCTCACATTTGCCTACATTGAAATCCATTTGCCACAGTTTTGCCCATTCACTTAATCTGTCGATATCCCTCTGTAATTTTATGCTTTTATCTACATTGCCTACAATGCTGCCTATCTTTGTGTCATTGGTAAACTTGGATATGTGGCTCTCTATCCCATCATCTAAGTCGTTAATAAATACTGTGAATAGTTGAGGCCCCAACACAGGTCCCTGCAGGACACCACTAGTCACATCCTGCCAATTTGAGTACCTGCCCATTATCCCTACTGCCTGTCTCCTGCCGCTCAGCCAATTTCCTAACCAGGTCAATAATTTGCCCTCAACTCTGTGGGCTTCTACCTTAGTTAACAGGCTCTTATGTGGAACCTTCTGGAAGTCCATATAAATAACATCCATAGACATTCCCCTGTCCACTACTTCAGTCACCTCTTCAAAAAATTCAATCAGGTTTGTCAGGTATGACCTGCCTTTCACAAGTCCATGCTGGCTCGCTCTGATCAACTGAGAATTTTCGAGGTGTTCAGTCACCCTATCCTTAATTATAGACTCTAGCAATTTCCTGACAACAGAGGTTAGGCTAACTGGTCTAGAATTCCCTAGTTTCCCTCTCTCGCCATTCTTAAATAGCGGAGTGACATGTGCAATTTACCAATCTAAAGGGACAGTTCCTGAATCGAGAGAACTTTGGAAGATTATAGTTTGGGCATCTGCAATGTGCTCACCGACTTCCTTTAAAACCCTGGGATGGAAACCATCTGGTCCTGGGGATTAATCCAGCAATAATTCCCAGAATTTTATATGCACTAATATAAAGTGTCACATTCCAGACATCACAGCTCAGGCCTCACGCTCCAGATGTCACGCTCCAGATGTCATGTTCCAGATGTCACGCTCCAGATGTCATGTTCCAGATGTCACGCTCCAGATGTCACGCTCCAGATGTCACTGTGACGGTGAACATCTGGAGGGAAACATTGGTCCAGGGTTCTGGATTACTAGCCCAGTAACATAACCAACTCCAATCACGTGCCTAGAATCATAGAATCACACAGCACAGACAGAGGCCATTCGGCCCATCGTGCCTGTGCCGGCTCTTTGAACGAGCTCTCCAATTAGTCCCACTCCCCCCTGCTCTTTCCCCACAGCCCTGTGAATTTCTCCTTTTCAAGTATTTATCCAATTCCCTTTTGAAAGTTACTGTTGAATCTGCTTCCACCGCCCTTTCAGGCAGCGCGTTCCAGATCACAACAACTCGCTGCGTAAAAACATTCTCCTCATCTCCCCTCTGGTTCTTTTGCCAATTCCCTTCAATCTGTGTCCTCTGGTTACCGACCCTCCTGCCACTGGAAACAGTTTCTCCTTATTTACTCCATCAAAACCCCTCATAATTTTGAACAACTCTATTAAATCTCCCCTTAACCTCCTCTGCTCCAAAGAGGAGAACCGCATGTTGCTGAAGGTTTTTTTTGCAGTACAGTTTATTAATTTGATGTGGGAATTGACTGTCCTTTTTAGAGATAAATTTCCGCTGCCTGCTGATCTAAATATAAAAATAAACCTTTTTTTGCCAGATAATGAAATGTGATATTCAGACCCAAAGCCGCCTGCAGCGGATGGAAGAACGATGCTAAGCTCCAGCAAACAAAGACAAGGCTGACAGGACGGGCTCCTTCACCTAAAGCATCACAAGAGTGGCGGCAGGCAGTCGAGGTGTTGGAGAGGGTCCGGACAGGTTTAAAGGGACGGGCTTTGAGTGACGTCAAGGAAAGGCTCAAACCTGACAGTCTGTAAAGCAGCTGTAACAAAAACAGAAAATGCTGGAAACACTCAGCCGGTCAGGCAGCGTCTGTGCAAAGAGAAACAGAGTTAATGATTCAGGTCGATGACCCTTCGTCAGAACTGGAAAAAGTTAGAGATGTAATAGGTTTTAAGCAAGTACAGAGGCAGGGAAAGAGGGGGAGGGGAGGAAAGAATAAAAGGGAAGGTCTGTGATAGGGTGGAAGGCAGGAGAGATTAAAAGATAAAAGGGATGATGATACAAGGCAAAAGGAGATGGTAATGGGACAAGTAAAGAAACAAAAGATGGGTCTAGAGGAGGTGTAAATGGGAATGGCAGAATCCTCAACAGCTGCTGTCCGAAACAATGGGGCCGAGGTTATGATCTGAGATTGTTGAACTCGATATTGAGTCCGGCAGGCTGTAAAGTGCCGAATCGAAAGATGAGGTGCTGTTCCTCGAGCTCACTGTTCCTGTAAAGCAGGTGGATGGATTGAGCTCATCCAGGTACAAATCAATGGTATATTTAAAGGACATCAAGAATATTACTTAAAATTAAACCAGAAATGTAGGGCCAATGGACAGAAGTAGGAATTAATGATTAATGAACTTTAAACAGATTGTTGAATAAACTGTCAGGCAGAAACAGAAGAGATGTTCAATATGTGACGAAAAGACTTGAAAGGACTTGCATTTCTATAGCGCCTTTCACAACCTCAGGATGTCCCAAATCGCTTTAGAGCCAATGAAGTACTTTTTGAAGTGTAGTCACTGTTGTAATGTAGGAAACGCAGCAGACAATTTGCGCACAGCAAGCTCCCACAAACAGCAATGTGATAATGACTGGATAATCTGTTTTTATAATCTGATGTTGGTTGAGGGATAAATATTGGCCCAGGACACCGGAGATAACTCCCCTGCTCTTCTTCCAATAGTGCCGTGGGATCTTTTACATCCACCTGAGAGAGCAGACGGGGCCTCGGTTTAACGTCTCATCCGAAAGACGGCACCTCAGACAGTGCAGCGCTCCCTCAGTACTGCCCCTCCGACAGTGCAGCGCTCCCTCAGTACTGCCCCTCCGACAGTGCAGCACTCTCTCAGTACTGCCTCTCCGACAGTGCAGCGCTCCCTCAGTACTGCCCCTCCGACAGTGCAGCACTCCCTCAGTACTGCCCCCCGACAGTGCGGCGCTCCCTCAGTACTGCACCTCAGACAGTGCAGCGCTCCCTCAGTACTGCCCCTCCGACAGTGCAGCACTCCCTCAGTACTGCACCTCAGACAGTGCAGCGCTCCCTCAGTACTGCCCCTCCGACAGTGCAGCGCTCCCTCAGTACTGCCCCTCCGACAGTGCAGCACTCCCTCAGTACTGCCCCTCCGACAGTGCAGCACTCCCTCAGTACTGCCCCCCGACAGTGCGGCACTCCCTCAGTACTGCCCCTCTGACAGTGCAGCACTCCCTCAGTACTGCCCCCCGACAGTGCAGCGCTGCCTCAGTACTGCCCCTCCGACAGTGCAGCACTCCCTCAGTACTGCCCCTCCGACAGTGCAGTGCTCCCTCAGTACTGCCCCTCTGACAGTGCAGCGCCCCCTCAGTACTGCCCCTCCGACAGTGCAGCGCTCCCTCAGTACTGCCCTCCGACAGTGCAGCACTCCCTCAGTACTGCCCCTCCGACAGTGCAGCGCTCCCTCAGTACTGCCCTCCGACAGTGCAGCACTCCCTTAGTACTGCTCCTCTGACAGTGCAGCACTCCCTCAGTACTGCCCCCTGACAGTGCAGCGCTCCCTCAGTACTGCCCCTCCGACAGTGCAGCACTCCCTCAGTACTGCCCCTCCGACAGTGCAGCGCTCCCTCAGTACTGCCCTCCGACAGTGCAGCACTCCCTCAGTACTGCTCCTCTGACAGTGCAGCACTCCCTCAGTACTGCCCTCCGACAGTGCAGCACTCCCTCAGTACTGCCCCCCGACAGTGCAGCACTCCCTCAGTACTGCCCCCCGACAGTGCAGCACTCCCTCAGTACTGTCCCCCGACAGTGCGGCGCTCCCTCAGTACTGCCCCTCTGACAGTGCAGCACTCCCTCAGTACTGCCCCCCGACAGTGCAGCGCTCCCTCAGTACTGCCCCTCCAACAGTGCAGCACTCCCTCAGTACTGCCCCTCCGACAGTGCAGTGCTCCCTCAGTACTGCCCCCCGACAGTGCAGCGCTCCCTCAGTACTGCCCTCCGACAGTGCAGCACTCCCTCAGTACTGCCCCTCCGACAGTGCAGCGCTCCCTCAGTACTGCCCTCCGACAGTGCAGCACTCCCTCAGTACTGCCCCTCAGACAGTGCAGCGCTCCCTCAGTACTGCCCTCCGACAGTGCAGCGCTCCCTCAGTACTGCCCTGGGAGTGTCAGCCTGGATTATGGGCTCAAGTCTCTGGAGTGGAACTTGCACCTACGACCTGCTGACTCGCAGGCGAGAGAGTGCTACCCACTGGATAAATGGAAGAGTTAAAGCAGGTGACTTTCAATTGCCGGCCACACGTTTATCACTTGAAAACCCGATGGAGCTTGTTATAAGCTCGAAACAAGAAGCTCGACACCATCCAGGACAAAGCAGCCCGCTTGATTGGCACCCCATCCACCACCTTAAACATTCACTCCCTCCACCACCGGCGCACCGTGGCTGCAGTGTGTACCGTCTACAAGATGCACTGCAGCAACTCGCCAAGGCTTCTTCGGCAGCACCTCCCAAACCCGCGACCTCTACCACCTAGAAGGACAAGGGCAGCAGGCGCATGGGAACACCACCACCTCCAAGTTCCCCTCCAAGTCACACACCATCCTGACGTCGCTGGGTCAATATCCTGGAACTCCCTCCCTAACAGCACTGTGGGAGCACCTTCACCACACGGACTGCAGCGGTTCAAGAAGGCGGCTCACCACCACCTTCTCAAGGGGCAATTAGGGATGGGCAATAAATGCTGGCCTTGCCAGCGATGCCCACATCCTGAGAATGAATAATAATAACGTACATTCTAACGTTACCAACCTTAAATTCAGGCTCCTTCTTGGAGAGCTGCTTGAGCTCCCTGCTGAGTTTGAAGGCGCTCAGCATGGCGTCTTCATTGGCGATGGAGAGGTAAGGCTTGCTGGCCAGCCCTTTGTAGGTGTTCATGCGAGACAGGGAGAACTTGAGCATGTCGTACTGTCGACCATTGAGGCACTCCGGGCAGGAGCAGGAGATCTTGTGAGGGTTGGGGATGACGTGCCCTTTCTTCATCAGGAGGTCCACAATCTCAAACAGGTCCTTCTGGCAAGCCAGGGTCAGCGGGGTCACCCCTGGCGCGAAGCGGGAGCTGTCGATGGAGTGGTCGAATAGCGCCAGGGAGAAGGACATGATGTCCACCTTGTTGTGGCTCACCCCTTTCTGCTGGTCCAGCCGCTCCAGCAGAAGCTTGACCACGTTGATGAGGTTCATGTCCACGGCCACCAGCAGGGCCTCATGGATCTGGCGGAAGTCAAACTTGACTAATCGGAGGAGGCCAACGATGATCTCCTCATTGCCCATCCGGATGGCCAGGTTGAGGGCCTCCCTCCACGACCGGTCCTCCGCGTCATCCAGCTGCCGCAGGATCCCGTCGCTGGTCTGTAGGAGCTTGTAGAGTTTCGGCATGTTCCCATCGTAGATCGCGGCAATCAGGGTCGGTGGGAACTTCATCTTCTTCCCCACAATCTCCCTCCAGTTGTCCTCCTGAGAGGGAAAACAAACCCAGCAGAGGGTGAATACGTGAGAGGGCTGGCGGGTAGCAAGGGTCAAACTCCTGGGCGTGAACCTCCGGAACCGCCATCCCAATCCAGCTCAGGCTGGGGCGAAGGTCACCCCTCTCCGCTGGCTCCGTGGGCCCCGTAATAAGTCAGCTCTCTCTCGAGGAGGAGGGGGAGAGGGTTTGTGTATTGTGGAGGGGCCGATCCCTGGGGTTTATGGGGGAGGGGTCGATCCCTGGGGTTTATGGGGGAGGGGCCGATCCCAGGGGTTTATGGGGGAGGGGCCGATCCCTGGGGTTTATGGGGGAGGGGTCGATCCCTGGGGTTTATGGGGGAGGGGTCGATCCCTGGGGTTTATGGGGGAGGGGCCAATCCCAGGGGTTTATGGGGGAGGGGTCGATCCCTGGGGTTTATGGGGGGGTCGATCCCTGGGGTTTATGGGGGAGGGGTCGATCCCTGGGGTTTATGGGGGAGGGGTCGATCCCTGGGGTTTATGGGGGAGGGGTCGATCCCAGGGGTTTATGGGGGAGGGGCCAATCCCAGGGGTTTATGGGGGAGGGGTCGATCCCTGGGGTTTATGGGGGAGGGGCCGATCCCTGGGGTTTATGGGGGAGGGGTCGATCCCAGGGGTTTATGGGGGAGTGGCCGATCCCGGGGTTTTATGGGGGAGGGGGCCGATCCCTGGGGTTTATGGGGGAGGGGCCGATCCCTGGGGTTTATGGGGGGAGGGGCTGATCCCTGGGGTTTATGCGGGGGGTCGATCCCTGGGGGTGATGGGGGAGGGGTCGATCCCTGGGGTTTATGGGGGAGGGGTCGATCCCTGGGGTTTATGGGGGAGGGGTCGATCCCTGGGGTTTATGGGGGAGGGGTCGATCCCTGGGGTTTATGGGGGAGGGGTCGATCCCTGGGGTTTATGGGGGAGGGGTCGATCCCTGGGGTTTATGGGGGAGGGGTCGATCCCTGGGGTTTATGGGGGAGGGGCCGATCCCTGGGGTTTATGGGGGAGGGGTCGATCCCTGGGGTTTATGGGGGAGGGGTCGATCCCTGGGGTTTATGGGGGAGGGGTCGATCCCTGGGGTTTATGGGGGAGGGGCCGATCCCTGGGGTTTATGGGGGAGGGGCCAATCCCAGGGGTTTATGGGGGAGGGGCCGATCCCAGGGGTTTATGGGGGAGGGGTCGATCCCTGGGGTTTATGGGGGAGGGGCCGATCCCTGGGGTTTATGGGGGGCGTCGATCCCAGGGGTTTATGGGGGAGGGGCCAATCCCAGGGGTTTATGGGGGAGGGGCCGATCCCTGGGGTTTATGGGGGAGGGGCCGATCCCTGGGGTTTATGGGGGAGGGGCCAATCCCAGGGGTTTATGGGGGAGGGGCCGATCCCTGGGGTTTATGGGGGAGGGGCCGATCCCAGGGGTTTATGGGGGAGGGGTCGATCCCAGGGGTTTATGGGGGAGGGGCCGATCCCTGGGGTTTATGGGGGAGGGGCCGATCCCTGGGGTTTATGGGGGAGGGGCCGATCCCTGGGGTTTATGGGGGAGGGGTCGATCCCTGGGGTTTATGGGGGAGGGGTCGATCCCTGGGGTTTATGGGGGAGGGGTCGATCCCTGGGGTTTATGGGGGAGGGGCCGATCCCTGGGGTTTATGGGGGAGGGGCTGATCCCTGGGGTTTATGGGGGAGGGGCCGATCCCTGGGGTTTATGGGGGAGGGGCCGATCCCAGGGGTTTATGGGGGAGGGGCCGATCCCTGGGGTTTATGGGGGAGGGGCCGATCCCAGGGGTTTATGGGGGGAGGGGCCGATCCCTGGGGTTTATGGGGGGAGGGGCCGATCCCTGGGGTTTATGGGGGAGGGGCCGATCCCTGGGGTTTATGGGGGAGGGGCCGATCCCTGGGGTTTATGGGGGAGGGGTCGATCCCTGGGGTTTATGGGGGAGGGGCCGATCCCTGGGGTTTATGGGTGAGGGGTCGATCCCTGGGGTTTATGGGGGAGGGGCCGATCCCTGGGGTTTATGGGGGAGGGGCCGATCCCTGGGGTTTATGGGGGAGGGGCCGATCCCTGGGGTTTATGGGGGAGGGGCCGATCCCTGGGGTTTATGGGGGAGGAGCCGATCCCTGGGGTTTATGGGGGAGGGGCCGATCCTTGGGGTTTATGGGGGGGGTCGATCCCTGGGGTTTATGGGGGAGGGGCCGATCCTTGGGGTTTATGGGGGAGGGGCCGATCCTTGGGGTTTATGGGGGGGGTCGATCCCTGGGGTTTATGGGGGAGGGGTCGATCCCTGGGGTTTATGGGGGGGTCGATCCCTGGGGTTTATGGGGGAGGGGCCGATCCTTGGGGTTTATGGGGGGGGGCCCGATCCCTGGGGTTTATGGGGGAGGGGCCCGATCCCTGGGGTTTATGGGGGAGGGGCCGATCCCTGGGGTTTATGGGGGAGGGGCCGATCCCAGGGGTTTATGGGGGAGGGGCCGATCCCTGGGGTTTATGGGGGAGGAGCCGATCCCTGGGGTTTATGGGGGAGGGGTCGATCCCTGGGGTTTATGGGGGAGGGGCCGATCCCTGGGGTTTATGGGGGAGGGGCCGATCCCAGGGGTTTATGGGGGAGGGGCCGATCCCAGGGGTTTATGGGGGAGGGGCCGATCCCTGCGGTTTATGGGGGAGGGGCCGATCCCAGGGGTTTATGGGGGAGGGGTCGATCCCTGGGGTTTATGGGGGAGGGGCCGATCCCTGGGGTTTATGGGGGAGGGGCCGATCCCAGGGGTTTATGGGGGAGGGGTCGATCCCTGGGGTTTATGGGGGAGGGGCTGATCCCTGGGGTTTATGGGGGAGGGGTCGATCCCTGGGGTTTATGGGGGAGGGGCCGATCCCAGGGGTTTATGGGGGAGGGGCCGATCCCTGGGGTTTATGGGTGAGGGGTCGATCCCTGGGGTTTATGGGGGAGGGGTCGATCCCTGGGGTTTATGGGGGAGGGGCCGATCCCTGGGGTTTATGGGGGAGGGGTCGATCCCTGGGGTTTATGGGGGAGGGGCCGATCCCTGGGTTTTATGGGGGAGGGGCCGATCCCTGGGTTTTATGGGGGAGTGGCCAATCCCTGGGGTTTATGGGGGGGGTCGATCCCTGGGGTTTATGGGGGAGGGGCCGATCCCTGGGGTTTATGGGAGGGGCCGATCCCTGGGGGTTATGGGGGGAGGGGCCGATCCCAGGGTTTTATGGGGGAGTGGCCAATCCCTGGGGTTTATGGGGGGGGTCGATCCCTGGGGTTTATGGGGGAGGGGCCGATCCCTGGGGTTTATGGGAGGGGCCGATCCCTGGGGTTTATGGGGGAGGGGTCGATCCCTGGGGCTTATGGGGGAGGGGCCGATCCCTGGGGTTTATGGGGGAGGGGCCGATCCCTGGGTTTTATGGGGGAGGGGCCGATCCCTGGGGTTTATGGGGAGGGGTCGATCCCTGGGGTTTATGGGGGAGGGGCCGATCCCTGGGGTTTATGGGGGGAGGGGTCGATCCCTGGGTTTTATGGGGGGGGGGCCGATCCCTGGGGTTTATGGGGGGAGGGGTCGATCCCTGGGTTTTATGGGGGGGGGCTGATCCCTGGAGGTTTACGGGGGAGGGGCCGATCCTTGGGGTTTATGGGGGGAGGGGTCGATCCCTGGGTTTTATGGGGGGGGGGCTGATCCCTGGAGGTTTACGGGGGAGGGGCCGATCCTTGGGGTTTATGGGGGGAGGGGTCGATCCCTGGGGTTTATGGGGGAGGGGTCGATCCCTGGGGTTTATGGGAGGGGCCGATCCCTGGGGTTTATGGGGGAGGAGCCGATCCCTGGGGTTTATGGGGGGAGGGGCCGATCCCTGGGGTTTATGGGGGGAGGGGCCGATCCCTGGGGTTTATGGGAGGGGCCGATCCCTGGGGTTTATGGGGGAGGAGCCGATCCCTGGGGTTTATGGGGGGAGGGGCCGATCCCTGGGGTTTATGGGGGAGGGGCCAATCCCTGGGGTTTATGGGGGGGGTCGATCCCAGGGGTTTATGGGGGAGGGGCCAATCCCTGGGGTTTATGGGGGAGGGGCCAATCCCTGGGGTTTATGGGGGTGGGGCCGATCCCAGGGGTTTATGGGGGGAGGGGTCGATCCCTGGGGTTTATGGGGGAGGGGCCGATCACTGGGGTTTATGGGGGAGGGGCCGATCCCTGGGGTTTATGGGGGAGGGGCCGATCCCTGGGGGTTATGGGGGGAGGGGTCGATCCCTGGGGTTTATGGGGGGGGTCGATCCCTGGGGTTTATGGGGGAGGGGCCGATCCCTGGGGTTTATGGGGGAGGGGTCGATCCCTGGGGTTTATGGGGGGGGTCGATCCCTGCGGTTTATGGGGGAGGGGCCGATCCCTGGGGTTTATGGGGGAGGGGTCGATCCCTGGGGTTTATGGGGGGGGGGTCGATCCCTGGGGGTTATGGGGGGAGGGGCCGATCCCTGGGGTTTATGGGGGGGGGGCTGATCACTGGGGTTTATGGGGGAGGGGCCGATCACTGGGGTTTATGGGGGGGGGGCTGATCACTGGGGTTTATGGGGGAGGGGCCGATCCCTGGGGTTTATGGGGGAGGGGCCGATCCCTGGGGTTTATGGGGGAGGGGCCGATCACTGGGGTTTATGGGGGAGGGGCCGATCCCTGGGGTTTATGGGGGAGGGGCCGATCCCAGGGGTTTATGGGGGAGGGGCCGATCACTGGGGTTTATGGGGGAGGGGCCGATCCCTGGGGTTTATGGGGGAGGGGCCGATCCCTGGGGTTTATGGGGGGGGGGGCCCGATCCCTGGGGTTTATAGGGGAGGGGCCGATCCCTGGGGTTTATGGGGGAGGGGTCGATCCCTGGGGGTTTAGGGGGGAGGGGCTGATCCCTGGGGTTTATGGGGGGAGGGGTCGATCCCTGGGGTTTATGGGAGGGGTCGATCCCTGGGGTTTATGGGGGGAGGGGTCGATCCCTGGGGTTTATGGGGGAGGAGCCGATCCCTGGGGTTTATGGGGGAGGGGCCGATCCCTGGGGTTTATGGGGGAGGGGTCGATCCCTGGGGTTTATGGGGGTGGGGCCGATCCCTGGGATTTATGGGGGAGGGGCCAATCCCTGGGGTTTATGGGGGAGGGGCCGATCCCTGGGGTTTATGCGGGAGGGGCCGATCCCTGGGGTTTATGTGGGAGGGGCTGATCCCTGGGGTTTATGGGGGAGGGGCTGATCCCTGGGGTTTATGGGGGGAGGGGCTGATCCCTGGGGTTTATGGGGGGAGGGGCTGATCCCTGTGGTTTATGGGAGGGGCCGATCCCTGGGGTTTATGGGAGGGGCCGATCCTTGGGGTTTATGGGGGGGTCGATCCCTGGGGTTTATGGGGGAGGGGCTGATCCCTGGGGTTTATGGGGGGAGGGGCTGATCCCTGGGGTTTATGGGGGGAGGGGCTGATCCCTGGGGTTTATGGAGGGAGGGGCTGATCCCTGGGGTTTCTGGGGGAGGGGCTGATCCCTGGGGTTTATGGGGGGAGGGGCCGGTCCCTGGGGTTTATGGGGGGAGGGGCTGATCCCTGGGGTTTATGGGGGAGGGGCTGATCCCTGGGGTTTATGGGGGGGGTTGATCCCTGGGGTTTATGGGGGAGGGGCTGATCCCTGGGGTTTATGGGGGGGTCGATCCCTGGGGTTTATGGGGGGTCGATCCCTGGGGTTTATGGGGGGGGTCGATCCCTGGGGTTTATGGGGGGGTCGATCCCTGGGGTTTATGGGGGAGGGGCTGATCCCTGGGGTTTATGGGGGGAGGGGCTGATCCCTGGGGTTTATGGGGGAGGGGCTGATCCCTGGGGTTTATGGGGGAGGGGCTGATCCCTGGGGTTTATGGGGGAGGGGCTGATCCCTGGGGTTTATGGGGGCGGGGCTTATCCCTGGGGTTTATGGGGGGGGTCGATCCCTGGTGTTTATGGGGGGGGTCGATCCCTGGGGTCCCGTTCACCCATCACCCCCTGTGCTCACTGCCCCGTGTCCTAACTCACACCCAGTCCCGTTCACCCATCACCCCCTGTGCTCACTGCCCCGTGTCCTAACTCACACCCAGTCCCATTCACCCATCACCCCCTGTGCTCACTGACCTACATTGGCTCCCGATCCGGCAACGCCTCAATTTTAAAATTCTCATCCTCGTGTTCAAATCCCTCCATGGCCTCGCCCCTCCCTATCTCTGTAATCTCCTCCAGCCCCACAACCCTCCGAGATCTCTGCGCTCCTCACATTCCGGCGTTTTGCGCATCTCGGATTTTAATCGCTCCACCATTGGCGGCCGTGCCTTCAGCTGCCTGGGCCCCGAGCTCTGGAATTCCCTCCCTAAACCTCTCCGCCTCTCTCTCCTCCTTTAAGAAGCTCCTTAAAACCTACCTCTTTGACCAAGCTTTTGTTCACCTGTCCTAATATATCGTTATGTGGCTCGGGGTCACATTTTGTTTGATAATCACTCCTGTGAAGCACCTTGGGACGTTGTCCTATGTTAAAGGTGCTATATAAATGTAAGTTGTTGTTTTATATCTCTCCCGATTTGTATTTCCATTGAAGTTTTCCACTACTGTAATAAGTAAGAAGCTACTCCGGACTGAGGGAATGACAGCACTGGAACCTCAGTGATCCGCTAACTCTACTCAGAGCCCAGCTCATTCCCCTGTACCATTCACCTACTCTCATTAGAGAGCTGAGCCATGGTGTGGGAGGGAGTGCAGAGGGGAAGTAGGGCAGGGTTGGGGTGGGTAGGGAGGGGGCGGTGGCAGCATCGATCCTCAGTGATTTATTTACAGGATGAGGGTTAGATGCTAATCTCTGGTTTTTTTTTTAAAGCGAAGAACCTATCTGAAGGGTGGAGGACGGAGGCTGGGAAAGGGGGCAGTACAGGGTTAATCAGGGAGTAAGTAATCATTCGCTTGGGTTTCCAGAGCATCTGAAATATGGGAGGGGGTTGGTCGGGAACCTGGTGGCTAAGATTGTTCTGCAATCCCAACAATACAGGGGCCACATTCATACTGAAAGAATAATGTCGGAATCCACAGATCGTTGTCAGTTCAAGTTTGGTCACAAACTAACCCCCCGACCCCTCAATGTTGACATCCAGTTTATTGACCCCCCCCCTCCCCCCCCGAGTGCGGAGCTCCAACTCTAACGCGACCCGTCCGGCAATCGATGGACCCGAACCCCCTCCAGTCTGGCCAGGAGCGTTATGTTGATGGGCAGCTCCTGTCTCCCCAGGTCCTGCCAGGGTGATGTGCTTCAGTGTCAAAACAGAACCGTAATTCAGATATACCTCGAGAATCACAGAATCACACAGCACAGGAGGAGGCCATTCGGCCCATCGTGCCTGTGCCGGCTCTTTGAGAGAGCTCCAATTAGTCCCACTCCCCCCTGCTCTTTCCCCAGAGCCCTGCAAATTTCTCCTTTTCAAGTGTTTATCCAATTCCCTTTTGAAAGTTACTATTGAATTTGCTTCCATCGCCCTTTCAGGCAGCGCATTCCAGATCACAACAACTCGCTGCGTAAAAACATTTCTCCTCATCTCCCCCTCTGGTTCTTTTGCCAAATATCTTCAATCTGTGTCCTCTGGTTACCGACCCTCCTGCCGCTGGAAACAGTGTCTCCCTATCCACTCTATCAAAACCCCTCATGATTTTGAACACCTCTATCAAATCTTCTCTTCACCATCTTGGCTCTAAGGAGAATAACCCCAGCTTCTAGTCGGACGAGAGTTTTAGACGGACGACCTTGAATGATAATCTTCGGTTGACGCCCCCTCCTCACTTTGCACCGCGCTGCCCCCGTGCGCTTTGCTCTCACTCACCGTTAGATGCTCCATGGTTGTCCCTTTGTCCTGGACACTCTCTGGTCAATTAGATCCCCAACCCGTGCCACTGCCCTTGGACGCGCGCTGGCCGCTCACAAAGTGTCATCGATTAATCTCCTGCTCAGAATATCCGGAGCAGAGCCTCCATGGCGGTGGGTTTGCCGTCTAGCCTGCTCCCTGTGCCCGCTCTGTGTCCCCTGCACTAGCTCTCCACACCTGTGAGCCCGTCTCCCTCACAGCTCTGTATTGCGCAGACAGTATCGTACGTGCGTGTTGGTTCCGAAACCATTACGCTGCGTGCAATAATTGCGGGTTTGTCAGCGAGTGGAGACTGTTGCTATGTTGCCTGCCCAGGGACTCTCCTCCCAGATGGTAATTGGAACTTGTCCCCGCAATCAGCACCTGCCCAACTCCCCACAGGGCTCATTAATCCGGCCTCGGAATATTCCAGAAAGGTTCAGTAATTAGAAATGAACCACTCATTAAAATCAGCAAGAGAGAGAGAGAGTTACAATTAAATACAAAGGTGTTTTTCTGAGTCTTGTTTCAGCAGTTTCACTCCATCATTTAACAACTCCCAGTTACTCCATCCTTCCGCTCTCCATTTCTCTCTGTCACTCTCTCTCGTTCTCTTTCCCTCTCTCTGTCACTCTCTCTTTCCCTCTCTGTCTCTGTCACTCTCTCTCTCTCTCGCTGTTTCTCTCTTTCTCTCTCTCTCTGTCACTCTCTCTCTCTGTCTCTCTCTCTGTCACTCTCTCTCTCTCTCTCTGTCTCTCTCTCTCTGTCTCTCTCTCTCTCTCTGTCCCTGTCTCTCTCTCCCTCTCTCTCTCTGTCTCTCTCTCTCTGTTTCTCTCTCTCTCTCTCTCTCTGTCTCTCTCTCTCTCTGTCTCTCTCTCTCTCTCTGTCTCTCTCTCTCTCTCTCTCAATTCAATTCAATTCAATTCAATTCAAATGCTTTATTGGCATGAAAGTTTACAGAGATCCATATTGCCAAAGCTTACATTGCAAAAAGGTACAGTTTTCTAACATTCTGTAGGTGTCAATTGATTTGACATTTGTTGGGTACATACAATATTACTTTTAAACAATATTAATTTTAAACAGTCTTTGTACTTCATTTGGTACGTTCAATATTAATTTTAAACAGTCTTAATTTTAAACAGTCCTCAGGTTGTGACATGTTGTTACATATTTGGCCCCAAGGTATGGTCTGTCTCCTTCTCCTAGGACTAATCTCAATTTTGACAGATCATCCAATTCCTTGAAATCTGGGGTTGTTTGGCTTAGCTTGTTGAATAATATGTTTCTTGATGTGTTGAATTTTTCGCATTTTAGGAGGAAATGCATTTCTGTTTCAACCTCGGCAGCCAGACATTGATCGCATATTCTATTCTCTCTAGGCTGCCAGGATTTCTTGTATCTGCCTTTTTCAATTTCCAGTTGGTGGTCGCTTAGTCTGTACCTGGTGAGGGTCTGTCTCTGTTTTGTGTCTCTGATGGTCGTGAGGTAGTCTGCCAGTTTATATTCTCTTTTTAGGGCCCGGTAACATTCTAATCTGCTTTGGCTTTCGGTTATTTTGTTCCAATGTTCCAGGTAGGTTTCTTTGCATTTTTTAATGATTTGGTTCACTCGGATTGGTGTTTGGACGGCTGTGTTGGTCTGGGGCTGGTCAGGGTCCGGCTGAGTACTTAGTTTCAGTAGCAGCTGACTCAGGGGACTCTTTTCTGGGTTTAGCTCTTGGGTCTGAAAGGCTTTGAAATGAAGGGTGTCTGGGGAGCTAGATTTGAGGTGATTTAGGAAGTTTAGTGCTCGTTTTTGGATGTTTATTATCAGTGGGTATCTGCCTAGTTCGGCTCTGCATGCATTTGTTGGCGTTTTTCTTTGGGTGCGAAGGATGCTTCGGCAGAATTCTGCATGTAGGGCTTCTATTGTGTGTTTTTCCCATTTAGTGTAGCTTTGGTGATTTAGCGGGCCCCATACTTCACTACCGTACAGTGCAATGGGCAGGATTATGCTGTCAAATATTTTGAGCCAGATTTTGATTGGGATTTGGATGTTGTAGAATTTTCTTTTTATTGCATATAGGGCTCTTCGGGCTTTTTCTTTTAGTGCGTTCACTGCTATGCTGAAGCTCCCTGATGCTGTAATAGTTAGACCAAGGTAGGTGTAGCTCATAGTGTGTCCTATAGTGGTATCACTGAGGGTGATCTCTCTCTCTCTCTCACACTCCCAATCTCTCTCTCTCTCACACTCCCAATCTCTCTCTCTCTCACACTCCCAATCTCTCTCTCTCTCACACTCCCAATCTCTCTCTCTCACACTCCCAATCTCTCTCTCTCTCACACTCCCAATCTCTCTCTCTCACACTCCCAATCTCTCTCTCTGACACTCCCAATTTCTCTCTCTCTCACACTCCCAATCTTTCTCTCTGACACTCACAATCTCTCTCTCTCTCACACTTCCAATCTCTCTCTCTCTCACACTCCCAATCTCTCTCTCTCTCACACTCCCAATCTCTCTCTCTCTCACACTCCCAATCTCTCTCTCTCACGCTCCCAATCTCTCTCTCTCTCACACTCCCAATCTCTCACTCCCAGTCTCTCTCTCTCTCTTCTCGCCCCAGTCTCTCTCTCTCTCTCACCCCGTCTCTCTCTCCTTCCCTATCAGTTCAGTTCAGTTCAGTTCAAATGCTTTATTGGCATGAAAGTTTACAGAGAACCATATTGCCAAAGCTTACATAGCAAAAAGGTACAGTTTTCCAACATTCTGTAGGTGTCAATCGATTTGACATTTGTTGGGTACATACAATATTACTTTTAAACAATATTAATTTTAAACAGTCTTTCTACTTCATTTGGTACGTTCAATATTAATTTTAAACAGTCTTACTTTTAAACAGTCCTCAGGTTGTGACATGTTGTTACATATTTGGCCCCAAGGTATGGTCTGTCTCCTTCTCCTAGGACTAATCTCAATTTTGACAGATCATCCAATTCCTTGAAATCTGGGGTTGTTTGGCTTAGCTTGTTGAATAATATGTTTCTTGATGTGTTGAATTTTTCGCATTTTAGGAGGAAATGCATTTCTGTTTCAACCTCGGCAGCCAGACATTGATCGCATATTCTATTCTCTCTAGGCTGCCAGGATTTCTTGTATCTGCCTTTTTCAATTTCCAGTTGGTGGTCGCTTAGTCTGTACCTGGTGAGGGTCTGTCTCTGTTTTGTGTCTCTGATGGTCGTGAGGTAGTCTGCCAGTTTATATTCTCTTTTTAGGGCCCGGTAACATTCTAATCTGCTTTGGCTTTCGGTTATTTTGTTCCAATGTTCCAGGTAGGTTTCTTTGCATTTTTTAATGATTTGGTTCACTCGGATTGGTGTTTGGACGGCTGTGTTGGTCTGGGGCTGGTCAGGGTCCGGCTGAGTACTTAGTTTCAGTAGCAGCTGACTCAGGGGACTCTTTTCTGGGTTTAGCTCTTGGGTCTGAAAGGCTTTGAAATGAAGGGTGTCTGGGGAGCTAGATTTGAGGTGATTTAGGAAGTTTAGTGCTCGTTTTTGGATGTTTATTATCAGTGGGTATCTGCCTAGTTCGGCTCTGCATGCATTTGTTGGCGTTTTTCTTTGGGTGCGAAGGATGCTTCGGCAGAATTCTGCATGTAGGGCTTCTATTGTGTGTTTTTCCCATTTAGTGTAGCTTTGGTAATTTAGCGGGCCCCATACTTCACTACCGTACAGTGCAATGGGCAGGATTATGCTGTCAAAAATTTTGAGCCAGATTTTGATTGGGATTTGGATGTTGTAGAATTTTCTTTTTATTGCATATAGGGCTCTTCGGGCTTTTTCTTTTAGTGCATTCACTGCTATGCTGAAGCTCCCTGATGTTGTAATAGTTAGACCAAGGTAGGTGTAGCTCATAGTGTGTCCTATAGTGGTATCACTGAGGGTAAACTGGTATTTGTTTTCCTGACATCTGGGTCTTTTCTGAAAAATCATGATGTTGGTTTTCTTTAGATTTACTGTTAGAGCCCAATTTTGGCAGTATTTGTCGAGTAGGTCTAGTTGTTGCTGTAATCCCTGTTCTGTGGGAGACAGCAGAACCAGGTCGTCCGCATAGAACAGGGACTTCACTTCTCCATCCAGGAGACGGAGACCTGGTGACTCGCTTTGCTCCAGCATGTCTGCTAATTCATTTATGTATATGTTGAACAGGGTCGGGCTCAAATTGCAGCCCTGCCGGACGCCTCTTCTCTGGGTGAAGAAATCGGTGCGTTTGTCTCCAATTTTGACCCCGCATTTGTTTTTCAGATACATTGATTTAATAAGGTCATAGACTTTGCCCCCTATTCCACACTGAAGAAGTTTATAATAGAGCCCTTCGTGCCATATAGAGTCAAAGGCTTTCTTGAAGTCGATGAAACAGGCGAATATTTTCCCATTTTTTGTTTGGTGTTTATGTTTTTCAATGAGGGTGTGAAGGGTATAGATATGGTCGGCGGTGCGGTGTTTTGGAAGAAAGCCTATTTGGTTTTTTCTGAGGATATTATGTTTGTTAAGAAAATCAAGTAATCTACTATTTAGAATACTGCAGAATAACTTCCCTAGACAACTGTTGACACAGATGCCGCGGTAGTTATTTGGGTCTGATTTGTTTCCACTTTTATATATGGGGGAGATTAGTCCTTGGCACCAGATATCGGGAAAACAGCCTGAGCGTAATATGATGTTGAATAGTTTGAGTATCGCACCCTGCATCTCCATATTGCTGAACTTTAGCATTTCATTTTTGATGTTGTCTGGGCCACAGGCTTTCTTTAGGTGGAGAGATTTTGTTTTTGTGGCCAGTTCTTTCCATGTGATTGGGGAGTCTAGAGGGTTTTGGTTGTCTTTAATTGTTGCTTCTAATGTGTGGAGTTTTTCTGTGACCTGATGTTGACTTGGGTTTGTTTTGTTTTTTGGGATGTCTTTGTAGAGGTTTTCAAAATGTGTTCTCCAGATGTCGCCATCTTGGATTGGTAATGCTTGCAATTGTGTTGTACTCAGGTTATTCCACATTTCCCAGAATTGTTTTGGATTGGTGGAGTTTTCAATTTCTTCGAGTATTTTGTGGGTATAGTTTTGTGTTTTGTTCCTAATGGTGTGTTTATATCTTTTGAGGGTTTCTTTGTATCTAGTACGTAGGTCCGGATTGTTTGGTTGCCGATGCTTTTGGTTTGATATTTTTCTCAGGTCTTTTCTGGCATTTTTGCATTCGTGGTCAAACCATTTCATATTTTTATTTTGTCTTTTGTGATGCTTCCTCTTCTGTTTCACGAGGTCGGCTTTTACAGCTGCCTCATGGAAGATCATATTTATATCCTCTATGGCCGTGTTTACACCATCTCTGGTGATCTCATATAGATTTTCTTTAAATTTTGAAATTTTACTTGTGAGATCAGGTGAATTTAGTGCTGTGATGAATTTATCTCCACTGTCTGGGGCCCATCTGTATATCTGGTTTATTTTATGTAGCTTACTGTGTTCCTTTTTTGTGTCTGTAGTTTGGGCAGAAAGTTTAAGGTACACATTTATTTGGTTATGGTCTGAGAGGGGGGATTGCTGCCTGACAGTGAATGCGTTGATATCGCAGGGGTCCAGGTCAGTGATTGTATAGTCCACCACACTAGACCCAAGAGTTGAGGAGAATGTGAGTCTCCCTAGGGAGTCCCCTCTGAACCTACCATTAACTATGTACAGGCCTAAGGCTCGGCAGAGTTGCACTACCTCCCTACCGCTTTTATTTATTTCACGATCAAGGTTGTTCCGATTTGCGATGGCTGGTGTGACATCTAAAGGGGTCTGGCCAAACACATGGTTGTTTCCCTGTGGGTCTATGAAGTCAGGTTCACAACCGGTCCTTGCATTTAGGTCCCCACATCTCTCTCTGTCTCTCTCTCTCTGTTTCTCTCTCTCTCTCTCTCTGTCTCTCTGTCTCTCTCTCTCTCTGTCTCTCTCTCTGTCTCTCTCTCTCTCTCTCTCTCTGTCCCTCTGTCCCTCTGTCTCTCTCTCCCTCTCTCTCTCTCTCTCTGTCTCTCTCTCACTGTTTCTCTCTCTCTTCTCTCTCTCTGGTTTCTGTCTGGGAGCTTTGTTCCCCGCTCTGTGAGTAATATTGTTTTACTGAGAATGCCAGGTGACGGACTGAGGCCCAGGGGTCACCAAGGTCGAGAGTGGGAGACAAGGGGCCGGTCATGAATCATTGATCAGATGCCGCCAAACTAGGATGGGGAGATAGGAAGAAGAAGCGAGACGGAGAGTTAGAGAGATAGTGATCATTCCCTGAAAGAAAGGATGCTGAAGAGAAGGAATGGAGTTGACACAAGTAGAAGCTCCTGGGAGTTCATACGCTCTCCTTTTTCTCTCTCCCTCTCTCTCTCACTGTCTCTCTCTGTCTCTCTCTCTCTGTCTCTCTCATTAATCCTCCCTCATCACTCCCTCTCTCTCTCACCTTTCTGTTTCTTGGCCTCTCTTCCCCATTTCCCCTCTACTCTGAACCCCTCAGTGTCCAGCCCGGTCCTGCTGATTGATGTTCCTGTGGGAAATGTGCGGTTCTGTGCAATTTACTGGCTCCTGTCTGTATCCAG